>NW_007737753.1:0-14449 GCF_000696425.1 Galeopterus variegatus | reverse complement strand
TGGCAAGCCTGTGGCAGGGGGTGGGGAGGGGTCGCCCCAGCAGCCTCGGAGAGCCTTCCTTGTCCCTCCCGCCACAGGACGAAGAGCTGCTGGGCCACGTGCAGAGCGCCATCCTGCAGGTGCAGGGCGACTGTGAGAAGCTCACCGTCACCACCAGCAACCTCATCGAGGATCACCGGCAGAAGCAGGAGGACATCAACGTGAGGGCCCGGCGGGGGCAGGGGCGGGCCGAGGCGCGACCCCGCCCACCGCTGCCGCCCCGCCCCCTTCATGCTCTGCTCGCTTCGCTCCGCCCCCCAGGTGTTGTACCGGGGGCTAGAAAAGCTCGAAAAAGAAAAAGCCAACAGGGATCACCTGGAGATGGAGATAGGCGTGGTAAGCGCCAGACCCCAGGAGCCACTCTGTGTCCCAGGGAGGTCCCGCTGGCCGTCCTTTGAGAGGCCAGGCGTCGAGCCAACGGGGGGGGAGTGTGGGCTCTCAGAAACCTGCTGGGTGTCCGGGGTCAAGGCCCCTGGGGGATGTGGGGTTCCTCCATGGCTCTCTCCCAGGTCGGGGCCTCCTCCTCTCTCCCTGCAGAAAGCCGACAAGAGCGCCCTGGCGTCCAAAGTGAGCCGTGTCCAGTTCGACGCCACCACGGAGCAGCTGAACCACATGATGCGGGAGCTGGTGGCCAAGATGAGTGGGCAGGAGCAGGACTGGCAGAAGATGCTGGACAAGCTCCTAGTGGAGATGGACAGCAAGGTGAGCAGCAGGAGTGGGGTGGGGACTCCCCTGGGTAGGGGTGCCACCTTCTTTAGGGCCAGCCCCCCCCCCACCTGCTTTCTGAGAGCTCCCCCCGTGCCCCCACCCCTGCAGCTGGACCGCCTGGAGCTGGACCCAGTGAAACAGTTGCTGGAGGATCGGTGGAAGTCGCTGCGACAGCAGCTCAAAGAGCGCTCTCCACTCTACCAGGCGGACGAGGCCGCTGCCATGCGCAGGTGAGGCCCGAAGGCAGCGGGGAGGCACACACTCTTGCGGGGTCAGGGCAGGTGGTGCACGGCCGGGGGTCCCCAGACAAACAGCTCCCACCAGCACACAGCTGATCCTGCCTGGGACCCCATCCCATGCCTGGAGGGTCACAATTTTAGAACTTGAAAAGCTCTTCTAGCTCAGGCCCCCTTCATATTCCAGTGGAGAAAGGGAGTGGGGGAGGCTCAAAGTTCTCTGGGCTTGGGTGCACTACGCTGGGCCTTTGGGACAGGGAGGAGTCCACAATCCCCAGAGCTGAGATGGCTCCTGGGGAACGTGGCCCAAAGCAGATTTCTGGCATTCCCATTCTTGGCCGCCAGGGGGCCCCTGAGACTTACACAGGACACCCTCGGGGGCCCTTTGGGACCCCACCGGCTTTGGGTTAGGACAGGCAGGTGCAGCGTGTGAGCAGCCATGTCTAGAAGCAGGTGAGTTCCCAGGAGCAGGGCCCGGATCTGCACCTTGGTGGGCTGAGCTGCCCCTGTGTGCATCTCACTCCTAACAGGCAGCTGTTGGCACATTTCCACTGCCTCTCCTGCGACCGTCCCTTGGAGACACCTGTGACTGGACAGTGAGTGTCCTCACCTTGCCGACTCCAGCTGGTGGCCATGATGGGGGCAGGCACAGCAGGACGGTGTCTCCTCCATCCCCTACCTGCCTCCACCTCTTGTCCTTTCCTTCTGTCCCCTCTCTCGGGTCTTCTTCCCACCCCTTGGTCCTTCACAGGCAGGGCCCCACCTGGAGGTGGCTGGGAAGGTTCTTTAGGCGGGTGGAATACGGGGAGGATGTGGTAGGCGGATTTGGGTGATGGGACTTCTCACACTCTGCCCCACCCCTTCTCTCTCTGTCCCTGCCCAGAGTCATCCCCGTGACACCTGTAGGTCCAGGCCTGCCTGGGCACCGTTCCATCCGCCCCTACACAGTGTTTGAACTGGAGCAGGTCCGGCAGCAGAGCCGCAGGTATGGGACAGTGGAGTCCTGGGGCAGTGCTTTGGACGGGGAAGGCAGGACAGCTCTCGGGGATCACACGGAGGGCTCCTTCTTGAGGTTGAGATGGGGTGGGGGACCCCTAGATGGATTTCTCAACTAGTCCCCTGGCTCTTCCCAGGGTGTAACTGTTGGGACAGGAAGACCTAGCAGTAACCTGCCCCTCTGGTCCCTGGTGGGAGTTACGGTAGGACGCTGCCGAGGGTACCAGCTGCCGAGGGGAGCCCCTCCGCCACCCTGCAGCTGTCTCAGCAACCCCGGGACTGGGGGGGGGGGCCAGCATCACTCAGCTAGAGGGTCTGAGGGGGTTTGGTACTGTGCCTGCTCCAAGCTCCCTTGGGCTCCTGCCCTCCTCTCTGCTGCCTCCCCATCTCCTAAGGATGGGGGTTCGCTTGTAGTAAAGAGGATTTCAAATTGGTCTCTGGAGCCCTGAGGGTTCCAAGGGTGCAGGTGGGGCCAGGTGGGGCTGACTCTCCCCTGCCCCAGCCCTGGCCAGAGGAGCTGTGCTTTTTTCCATGGGCTCCTCTGTACCTTCCCATTGAGGAAAACTTTCCCCGGAAAGCCTGGCCCCTCGGGTGCTGTGGAAAGGGCTCCTGCCTTGGAGCCAAGCTGCCCAGCAATGCCCAGCCCTTAGCCGAGAGCCCGCGGGGGTCTCTGGTGTTTCTCAAGGTGCTAGCTCGACCCACAGAGGGTCCGGCATAAAAGGCGCCTACAGCCAAAGGCAGTGGCTTATACAGGTGAGGGCAGGGAGTGTGCGTCCTCGGCTGACGCCCTCCATCTGCCCGCGCCCTGCAGCCTCAAGCTGGGCAGTGCCTTCCCTCCTCGGGGCGGCCTGGCGCAGATGGAGCGGAGCGTGGGGCGCCTGCGCTCCATGCACTCCAAGATGCTCATGGACATCGAGAAGGTGCAGATCCACTTCGGAGGCTCGGTCAAGGCCAGCAGCCAGATGATCCGCGAGCTGCTGCAGGCCCAGTGCCTCAGCTCCCCCTGCTACAACAAACGGTGGGCTGGGACAGACGTCCACAGGGATGTGTGGAGCCCTGGTGACCGGGCTTGCCTTCTGTCCCCCCCAACCCCGTGGCCGTGTGAACGCCTCACTGCACTGCCCTGGAAAGCCCTGAGGGAGAAAAAGGGACTGTGTGTCTGTAAGTGATGTGTGTGTGTCCGTGTGTGGGGTGTGTGTGTGTGTGTCCATATGTGTGGTGTGTCTGTGTCCCTGTGTGTGTGTGTGTGTCCATATGTGTGTGCGTCCGTGTGTACGTGTCCCTGTGTGTGGGGTGTGTGTGTGTCCCTGTGTGTGGGGTGTGCGTGTGTGTCCCCGTGTGTGGGGTGTGTGTGTGTGTGTCCATGTGTGGGGTGTGTTTGTGTCCCTGTGTGTGTGGGGTGTGTGTGTGTGTGTGTCCCCGTGTGTGGGGTGTGTGTGTGTGTGTCCATATGTGTGATGTGTCTGTGTCCCTGTGTGTGTGTGTCCATATGTGTGGTGTGTCTGTGTCCCTGTGTGTGTGTGTCCATATGTGTGTGCGTCCGTGTGTGCGTGTCCCTGTGTGTGGGGTGTGTGTGTGTGTCCCCGTGTGTGGGGTGTGTGTGTGTGTCCATGTGTGGGGTGTGTTTGTGTCCCTGTGTGTGTGGGGGGTGTGTGTGTGTGTGTCCCCGTGTGTGGGGTGTGTGTGTGTGTGTGTCCATATGTGTGATGTGTCTGTGTCCCTGTGTGTGTGTGTGTGTCCCTATGTGTGTGTGTGTCTGTGTCCCTATGTGTGTGTGTGTCCCCATATGTGTGGTGTGTCTGTGTGTGTGTACGTGTGTGTGTGTGTCCCCATGTGTGGAGTGTTTGTGTCCATCCGTGTGTGGGGCTTGTGTGTGTCCGTGTCCGTGTGTGTGCGTGTCCGTGTGTGTGTGGTCTTCAGGGTGGCCTGGCCGCAGGGTTGCTCTGCTCAACCCCCCCTGTACCTGCCCTGACTCCCAGAGACCCCTGAAGAGAGCTGCCCCACTTCCCTCTGGCCAGCCCCACAGGAGTGTCCCAGGTCACAAGTTCCCAGCAGCCTGCTCCCAATGACTTCCCGCTGTCTCCATCACAGGGCGCCAGACGTAGATTACACCTACTCGACTGTGGCCCGGCGCTGCGGGGGCAGCCACACCCTCACCTACCCCTACCGCCGCAGCCGCCTGCAGCACCTGTCACAGGGCCTGTGTCCCACTGAGGAGATCCAGATCGCCATGAAGGTTGGGGGCCCTGTCTGGGAGCCACAAGGGAGGAAGGCCCCGACATGACCCCAGATTCCCGAGTCATTCCAGAAAAACCACCGGAAGTCCCCTCATCCAGTCCTCTGCCCTAAGGCAGTTTCTTGACCAGACCCATTAAAGCCTCAGGATCTTATTTTTGGGGGGGAAGAATGCTGTCCTGGCCACCCGCCCACCAGGCATCACTGCCTCCTTCCATGGGCCTCCAGAACAACACCTTTCTCACCTCCTTCACCTGTCTCTCTGTCCTGGTGCCGCCCCAAGTCCTCCAGGAGGGTTCTGAGTGCCGTTTAGTGCCCGGAGTCAGATGACAGTGCTCTGTGCCCTGGGCCTTCATGGAGGCAGGACCAGAGAGAAAACTCTGGATGGTACAATGGTAACAGATAAAGGTCTGTCTCTACAGCATGATGAGGTGGATATCTTGGGCCTGGATGGACATATTTACAAGGGACGGATGAATACAAGGCTGCCGGGCATCCTGACCAAAGACAGTGAGTGTCCAGGTGGCCCACAGGCCACTCAGGCTCTTTGCTTGGGTCATCCAGGGACATCCACCTCCTGGCACACCAGGCACTTTTTTAGGCCACCAGACCCTGGGTGTCTGCTTTCTCTACTTCCCTGACTCCAAATGTTCAGGTCTCTCCCAAAGCCACCAGGGACATGTTTGCAGGTGGAGGACACTGTCCAGCTTCAGCCAGTTGGCTGGGATGTGGCAGTCCCTTTTGCTTGCCAGCCTTCATCTTCACGCAGCCCTGCCGTGCCTCCTGCTTCGGCCTCTGTGCATAGCATCAGCCTGGCCGAGTCCTACCCCTTCTTCCAAACAGCAGAGTGCCCACTCCTGAGCCCCCCACCACACAGTGGCCTCCTGTCCCCTGAATGCCCACTTCCAGTTTGCCACTCCCGAAGTGTGCTGCTGATGATAGCCTGTGGCACATTATAGCAATGGACCCACCTTTCTAGTTGCTTCCCATGCCGAGTAGAGACCTTGGGAGAGACTCACTGGCACTGGCAATGGCACGGGGCCGAGGTGGGTAGGCCCTCAGAGAATCCCTGACTGAGTGGATGGACGGGTGAGCAGACATGGGGATGAAGGAAGCGCTTACATGGGACATGTCCACAAATTGAGGACAAAAAGGACTCTACCCCAGGTGTGGCTGGCGTGACCAGCTGTCCTGCAGCCCTTTCCGCATTCCCATGGGTCCCTGCAGACCTCATGTTCGGTGTCTCAGCACTGACCCTGCCCTCCACTGCCCCCACAGCTGCAGGGACCACAAAGCACAAGTCCAGGCAGTCCCGGCCCCATGGGCACAGGGATCCGTGCCTCGGCGACAATGGCCAGCTGCCTTCTCGGCCTCAGAGTGCTCAGATGTCGGCCAGCAACAACTCAGGTAGCTTCCCTCTGGATGGGGTGTCCTTCTGGGCAGCCTCGGCCCTGCCTCCAGGCCTGTTTCCAGTCCCTGCTGGTTTATGCCGCCTCCATTTTCGTGGAGATAGTGCTTGATGTGTGCCAGGTCTGTGTGGTAGACATTGTTACTGTTCTCATTTTGCAGAAAAGGAAATAGGGACAGGGCTGCAGGCCCACGTCCTTCCTTGCTCGTGCGCTCTGACTCTCCTTGAGATGGTGCTCATGGGTTCTGTATGGCAGCTGGTGGGCCTGGAAGATCTCTGGAGTCCCCAGTCTCCCTTGTGGAGCTAAGTCATGCCTGAAGGTCAGGGAGCTAAGGGCCCCCAGGGTTCGGCCACATGAGGACCTGGGGACCTTACTAGGACATGGGGGCCAGAGAGAGACACTGGAGCCAGGAGGCTGGGTCACTATCAAGTGACTCTGAGCAAGTCTCCCCACTCTCCAGACCTGTTTCCTCATCTGTCATCAAGGGGGTGCTGGGTTAGTGTCTCTTAGAGTTAGGGGCCCTCCAAGAGAATCTAATAATTTGTGCTGAGCTTCTCCCTGTAAAATAGTTACGTACCCACAACGCTTTGCAAATCGTCTCAGGATATTTGGAGACCCCCCAGAGCACACACACCACCCTGTCCCAAGTTAAGAGCCTACATGCTGTTGTTAAACACCCCTTCCTTGCCAGTGCTCAGTGGGGACTTGTGGCTGACGGAGGAAGGAAGCCGGAAGAGACTGGTCCTGGTAGTTACAGGGCTTCACTGAGGGCTCCTCACCAACCAATTTACGAGCTTTGCACATTTGAACCAATTTTAATCCACACACCAACACTAAGAAATAGGGACTTGCTAGGTCCACTTACAGCTGAGAAAACCAAGGCACAGAGAGGTTAATGTACCTGCCCAAGGTCACACAGCTAGGAAGTGGCAGAGCTGAAATTCAAAGCCAAGCAGTCTGGCCCCAGAGCCAGTGCTGGTAACTAAAGGGAATGGGCTGGGTTAGAGGGTTTCGGTGGTGGACGGTGAGCACAGCACTGTAACCTGGGCTCCCAGAACTCTTGAGGGTACTTAGCTCCCTTCTCCCAGGCACTCCACTGTCTACTGCAGTGGCACTTAAAATGTTATGGGAGCAGAAGAGAGAGGGCAGGTAGTCTTAGGAAAATTTCCTGAACCTGTTTGTGTGAATGTCACCTAAATAGTCCCTTTATTAACAGAGGAAACATTGAAAAGAGGCAGGCCCTTAGCCCCCAGGAGGAGAGCTTGTTTTCTGGGTTTTTTTTCCCATTCACAAAGATTATAAAAGTGGCCTTAACTGTGCGTAGGAACTCATGAGAGGCTGCACCGTGCACCCCAGCCCCGGCCGCCCCACCCCCCAGCTTTGCACCCCATCTCAGCCTGGCTAATGGGGCTGCTCCCGACTTCCCTGGGCTTTGGGCAAGCTGGGTGGGCCTGGGGTGGGCCCCTGGTGGGTATGGGGAGTGAGGCAGACAACCCCAGCACCTCCTGTCTTACAGTTCCTTCGCGTCAACAGAAAGACAGACCAGTGACTTCGGAGGGGTGTCTCTCCCAGCCAAACCTGGCCCACCCACCCAGCCCCACGGAGATGGCGAACACGCAGGGCAACCCCATGGGGCTGGAGATGCACATGGATGTGCCTCCTGGGGAGGGGCTGGAGGAGGAGCCCACTCGTGGGCCGCGGTCCACCACTGCTCACTGAGCAGAGCATAAATAAATGTTCAGGAAGAAGTTCACATCGGGCAAGACTTCTCTGACAATCACAGCTCAGGAAGACAGAGTGGGAGGGCCCGCTGCTGGCTGAGCAGCCCCCCAAGGCACCTCCACACTGCCTCCACGTCCACTTGGCAGACCTCTTGGAAAGCAGGTGTGGTCCACAGACAGCCTGAGAATCAGACAGCCACCCAAACAGATGAAGGCACTCTTGGAGGGTGCAGAGGCTTCAGGAGAGCAGCACAGGCCAGCCCCCAGGCAATGGGTGGCTCTCACAGGACCCAGTGCTCCTGCCTTCTAGGCTAGGGGGGGGCCTAGAGGGTGACCCCACTCACGGAGGCATTCTGGGTAGGCTGGACCCGTGGTGTTGGTGTGCGAGCTGTACCCTGGAGGTGAGGGTGGCAGCTGCCTTCTGCTCTCTGGCTGCTCCTGGTGTGGGGCCCCAGGAAGTCGTGCCACCAGCCAGAGGCAAAAACCATTCGGGAAGGTCTCTGCTTGCCATCCTCTGCTGCTCACTGTCGAGTGGTTGCTGCAGACAGCTGTGCCTGAGACCACCCCTGGAAGAGGGGCTCAGACCAGTCTTTCCCAGTCCCCTCCTCCCCAGATGGAGCAAAGGTGGGTCTGGGCAGCACTTGCCCAGGGACCCTGTGGCCCAGCCCTTGTGCTGCTCCAGCTGCTCCTCGGCTCAATTCACTCACCTCCATTCACGCACCTCCATGCTCATCCCAGACCCAGGGGTCAGAGGACTCACTGCTGTCCCCTTTGTCTTTAGTCCTTTGTGCTAAAGGTCTTGGCTGGTGGGAGGGAACAGAGGAGCGTGGCCGGCTAGTGCAACAACTGCAAGGGACAAGCCCCCATCACTGCGGCAGCCCAGTTGAAGACCTAGGGACGGAGGAGTCCCCTGACCTCCTGAGCATGGGCCTTCAGCCAGATTCTAGGGGGCCCCCAATAGATGGGAGAGCTGCCCCCACCCTGAAGCCTTAGAGCCCTGAAGTCATCAAAGCAGTTTTCTGCCTGAGGTCTGTTCTTGCCCTCAGAGGGAAGGAAGTGCCCAGAGTCAAAGATGGGGCTCCCCCCACCCCCAGTTCCCATCTGCCCCTCTGACATGGGAAAGGGACAGCTGGGGCAAGAGGCCCACTTTGTGGTGAGGAGAGGGGGTGACAGAATCACAGAGGGAAAAAAGAGTGGCAGGAAATAGCCAGAAACAGGTTTCTGGCCCCTGACCTGGCAGGGGCAAAGGAGGGCAGGCTGGGCTGGGCCGGGGTGCCATCGGGGGGGCAGGCATGCCCTCTGGGCAGGGGCAGGGGCTTGCCCCTTCTTTCCCCCAGTCTGCTGAGACCCAGTGAGTCTTTACGAACGATGGAATGCTTGTGGCTGGCCAGGAGTGGGGGATGGGGAAAGAGTGCAGTCCCGGGTGGGCATCCCCGACTCCTGGTGCCCTTTTCTCTGCATGCGGGAGGCAGAGCCAGGACCCCTCCTCCACTCCAGGCTGCTCCTGTTTCACTTGGGCCCCACCCTGGCCATGAAATGTCAGAAGGTCGGCTCAGTTTCCCTGGTCTGGAAGCCAAATTCACCAGGTTGGCAGAGAGAAGCACCACCAGGAGGGACAGGCCAGCCCTCCTCCCCCACACCCACCAAAGGACCAGGAGCTACATTTTCCATCCAGGCCAACCCCACCATTCCCACACCTGGGTGGACCCCACCCCAGGTCCCAGCAGCCTTTGGGCGTCACAGCATGGCCACCCACGTGCTCAAGAGGGGCTTTCCCTTCAGCCTGGGAAAGCACAGGTGGGCAGAGGAAGGGCTGAGGTGGGAGGAGCCTCAGGGGTTTCCAACCAGGAAACAAAACTGAAAGGACAGACCTAGCTTCAAAGTACATGGATGTGTCACATGCAGAGAAAACAGGGCAGCCGGGTCCACAGTTCTGCTCCACTGAAGGGGTTGCCCCGCAAACAAGTGTGAGAAGACAAGAGAAGGTCTGGAAGCAGGATGGCGTGGCTGCTGGGATGAGCCCCCTTCAAGTTTCCCTTCACTTGAGGCCCCCCCAGTCCCAGTTTTCTTTCCAATAGCAGGGCAGGGGTCAAGGAGGAATCCCACCCATGTGGCCAGTCCCCGACTCCCTCAGCCAGGTGCCCAGGCTCATCCCCGCTCCCCTGACAGCTGGGCTGTCAGCACCACCCTACCTGAATGCCTGGAGGGCTGTAGTGAAGGGGGAAAGGAAGCAAGTCCCTTTGGGGACTCACCCAGTCTGTATGGCTCTGACAGCCTTGGGTGACCTTCAGGTCATCAAGGCCACACAACAGGCACACAGACATGCCACCCTGAAGGAAGCTGAGGGCAGGAAAAGCAGAGATGGGCCTAGCTGGGGGGCCAGGCAGAAAGGGGTGGGGCTGCCATCGGGAGGCCACCAGGTGGAAAGGGCAGCTCTCCCCACCGCAGGTTGAGATGGCTTGTGGGGCGGAGTGCAGAGGGCTCTCCTGCTGGTCATGGGCCAGAAGGAAAAGAGGGTTACAGCAACCATGTCACGACTGGTCCCTGTCCCTTCCCTTTTCCCCACACCCAACCTGGGTCCTGCCTGTACCATCAAATCCCCCAACGACAATGTAGCCCCTCCCTGATCCGCAGCCCACCGTCCCTCTTTCAAGGTAAATAAAAGCACCACAAACCAGGGAAGTTAGAAAAGTCTCTTTTAAGTTTTTAAATTAAAATTTCACCTTGGTGAGATGAGATTCTGATTTGGAAACTGAACATGAAGGCAAGCTCTCCCCTGCATCCATCTCCCCTGACCCCAGACACAGAGCAGGAGAGGCAGGGTGCCCATGGGACAGCACAGGACAAGAAAGTATAGTCCCCCACTGGGCAGAGCCTGGCTTTTGATTCAAGCCAGCTCTTCAGTTATACATAAGCCCTGCACACCCAGCTAGAGATTGGGTGACAACAGGAGAGGTGACAAGAGCTACAGAGTCACCAAGGGGCCACAATCAGCGAGCGACCAGGGGTTGGGAAAAGATGGGGGGGGATCCTGGGTCCCACAGCCCCAGGGCGGGGGAGAGCTCCATGGTGCCAAGAGGGCGTTCCACACCTTTGGCCTCGGGGCCCTTCTGAGACCCTCATGCAGTCGCTATTGGCTGCCCCAGGACTGGAGCAGAGGTGATCCTCTTCTCAATTCCAGGTGTGACTTTTGAAAGGAGGCAGCTAGCAGACACCTTGCGACAGCAAGATCACTCCATCTGGCTCTGAAGCAGTCCCCGGCCCCCACAAGACTTGGGTGGAAGAAGCAGAGCTGGCGCCCTGACCCCAGCACCGTAGGTGTGCCAATCCCACTCTCACATACATTAGTTATATTTATATATTCATATATATTATAGTTATATATTAAAAAGAGAAAAAACTTGCCTGAAGAGAAACTCCTGAAGGACCCAAGTGGCTCAGGAAGTTTACTGTCCCCCCCTCCCACAAAAATTCTTTTATAAAATCTTCCAGTGCGATCTTCAGGAAACCCTCTGCCCTCCCAGTTCCCCCCTCCCGGCCCTCCTGTGTCCCCACAACCCTGGACTGCCCCCAGCTCCAGCCCAGCGCCGGCAGCATCCAGTCTCATCTCTGGCCATCCAGCGCCGCCACGGCTTTCTGCTGGGCGCCCGCCTGCGGTGCTCCGGGGGGCCACGTGGGCTGTGGGCAGTGCAGGCGGTGGAAGGTGGTGGGGGAGGAGGGTGGGATCCATGGCGCCTGGTGGCTGGGAGGGGATGAGGCCCAAAAGGGGCTGAAGTTTGCAGGCGGGGAGCAGGCCACGGCCGTCATGGGGCTGTTGCTGCTCTGCAGGCCCTCGGAGGCACGAAGCTTGGAGAACATGGCCAGTGCGTCGGGGAAGTTGGGTGGCGTGGCAGGTGTGTTGCTGGGAGTGCACATCTGCTGGGAGAGAGCACAGGTGTGGGGAGGGCTGCCTGCCAGGCTCCCAGGGTCTTCTGGGAGGGGGCTCACCCAGGTCCACCCCTCTTTTACTCTCATTTTTCAGCCCACAAGCAACTTCAATAGGACAAATCATCCCTCTCCTCCAGAGCCAATAAAAACAAAAAAATAATGAGGACAAAACCCCACAATCTTATCACAACCAGGAGTATTCCTCAGGACACCCTGAGGACCATCAGAAGTAAACAGTTAATTCCAATTCCAACCAGAAGCTAAGGTGTCAGATTAAAGTGAAAGGTCAAGGCAGCAGCCCAGGACACCACTGCTCAGCGCCTCTCCTGGGTAAGGAAACCCGCTGGCTCCCTCCGAATGTTCCCAAGTTGTTGGTCAAAAGACAGCGGCCAGATCAAGGGTCTCCCTCCTACGCCAACTGCAGAAAAGCTACACCTTCGTAGAGTGAGGATTCTTCCCACATTAACAGTAACAGCCTCCAGGCTCACAGCCTTCGCCCCCAACATCTCTCGTCTCACAGTGATGCTCAGTTGTTTCAGTTATTCTCTCTACATTACAAACGATGAAACTGAGGCCCAGAGGTCACTTGACCAAAAACACATCCACAGCAGGGAGAAAGCTGAGAAGATGGAATTCCCAGGCTCCTAAGCTCCCAACCTCCATCCAGGCCATACTCATGTGCATTTACAGAGCCAAGTGCAACCTTAAGTCTGGGCTCCCAGGCAGCAGAACCAGGGGGTTTGGGTGCTTCTGTGTGCAGCCTCTAGCGCCATGCTGCTGGCTGCCCTTGGCCACAGGCTGGCAGTTTGCCAGTCTGTTGAGATCCTCAGCCCTCTTCCAGGGGGCAGTTACAAACAGTAGACACCTGCTGTCTTCTGCCACTAGCCTGGGGGCACGGGTTGGGGGTGCCATCTAGGAGCATCTCCTAGGGGTGTGGGGAAGAGGCAGCACAGAGAATAAGACCTACGCAAAGCTGGTTTGGACCTCAGAGCCGCTTCTGCCATTCCCAGGAAGCCATGAGAGGCCTTTGAAGCTCTCCTAATTTTAGCAACACCAGCCCTTCCCCCAAGCGCAGGGGTTGGGGGAGCAAGACTCTAGGACTCTACACCTTGAAGGAGGGAGCTTTCACAGCTCTGCAGTTAAACCCAAGCCAGAAACTGGGAATAGGGGGCATCCAAAAGGTGAACCTGGTGCCCTGTCAGCACCCAGAGAGCTCTGACCATGGTCTTCTGAAGGGCCTGGACTCAGTGCAAAAGCTTGGCCCCACCCAAACATTGCCCTCCTCCCTTCACTATTCCCTGCCCTCCCTCCCCCAGGGCTGACTTCTCGGCAGCAGGAAACAATGAATGGGGGTGGGGGCGGGGGCCAATTGCATCACAGCATCGTGACCGACTTCCCCAGTTCACAACGCCACCCGCTAAGAACAGCCTGGATTGCTAACAGGGCCTGTGCCTGCCTGCCTGTGTGAGCTGAGGCAAGTTCCCGAACCTCTCTGGAGCTTCGCTCTGCTTTTGTAAAGTCAGGGGTTTGGACCAGATGCTCTCAAATCCCTTCCTCCAGCTCTCCCGAGAACCCAGTGTCCACTGCACCCTGCCAATGTCTCCTGCTTCTGGCCTGTGGTGCCTTTCTCCTCTTCTGGGCCCCTCCAAATCCAACTTGAGAACCTTTCTTATCATCTGGGAAGCTTCCTCCAACTGTGGGAATGTACAGTGATCTACAGGATAACCATTTATCAGTTACTCATGCCTTGGGTCACTTCTGGTATTGCCATGGTGCTACTACTGGTCTCTGGTGTTTTTAACTTTTTCCTTCGACTTTTCTTATCCAAAGAAATTCCCATCTCTTTGTGGGCAGGGATGACGTTTCTCCACCTACACTGATGAAGGTTCAGTACTTTTGCATTGATGGATACACCGATCATGTCTGTTACAAATCCTGCCACTCCTTGAGGGAAGCTTCAAAAGGGGATTAAAATCCCCCTGGGATTTGCAAAGAGGCAATAGGAACTAAATGGGCCGAGTCCCAGCTCTTCCTGGCTAGCCTCCCTGTTCCTGGCCCCTTAGAATGGCTGTGCTGAAAGCCCTGGGCTTTTTGGAATGACCACAGCTGGTGGGAACAAACCTCGAGGCTCTTCGGCAAGGAGATCAAAGTAGAGAGCGTCAGACTCAAGGGCAAGGCGGGAGCCATAGATTTCCCTTGGTCAGGAGCAGGGGAGCGTGTCTCCTGGAGACAAGCCCCTCCTGGGTTCAATAGCCCAGTCTCAGCTGCCACAGCCCTGCGGCCAGCACCATTCTTCCATCATACTCCAAACACCATTTTTGTTTGATTTATATACAGCACGAGCCATTGCAAAAGAAAAGCTAATTTAAAAGATCAAGACAGACCCCTCGCTACTTGTCCTTTGTGACTAGATGAAACGGAGCCAAGGACAAGACATAGCAGAGGAACTATTTGCAGCCTCTGCTCTGGAGAGAGCCATGGGCAAGGACATCAAGTGTTAAAAATGCCAAAAATGCACCCCAGAAGCCACAACAGGTCTCCTGGGGAGTGTTTTTCAATTCCTATCACCAAGGAAGTCCCTCCTGCTCCTCCCCCAGCAGGGCTAATAGGTAACTAGGGAAGTGGGGTAGGGGAAAGGGTGTCCTGGGCCTCAAGAAAGCTGTGTACCCTGGGGCCGGGAGGGCAAAGAGAAAACAGCAAACCCCGACCCCAGCCCCTTTTTCCTGAACTGTACGTATCTTAGACTGAGATTAAACACAAATTCTTGGCTTTATCTCCGGTGAAAATCTGTGTCCTCATGCTTAGGGGGTAAGTCCTTTTCCCAGCTTCCCAGTCCCCGTGGGCTTTAGAAGGGTGCACATACCTTTGTGGGTAGAGCCCAGCTTCCGGAGCCAGGGTGGATTTGTCCCTTTCCTGTTCCCTGTAGCGCTGTGTGTGTGCAGCGGGAAGGGGGGCTGCCACTCAACGGCATTAGGGGCTCCCCACAAACACACAAATGCCTCCAACTCCCAGTCCCCTCGCTGGGCCCTTCACTCGGGCTCCCCAGTTCCCCAGATGTCTGGTTATCAGCCGAGCCCCCTCCCATCCACTGCCGCCCGGCTACTGCCCATCTCACAGCTCCCGAGCCCCTCGCTTGTCCTCTGGCCATCCCCCCGTCCCTGCGGCCCCCAACCTTGGC
>NW_007737752.1:83454-83988 GCF_000696425.1 Galeopterus variegatus | reverse complement strand
AAGGGTCCCAAGAGGGGCTGTAACCCCAGGGATTTGCATTTTACTTCTAAAGCCATGTCAGCGCTGCATCTTCTTACATGACTGGCTGTGACCTAGGAGAGGAAGAGGAGCTGATCTGGAAGGAAATAAGGAGGGGAAGGGTGGAGAAGAACGTCAGTTTATTGGTGATGCAGCTGGGATAGTCCCCAATGAGCGAGGCTCCGCGCTGACCCTTTCCCGAACCTCTAAACCTGGATCCATTTGTACAACTTGTCAGCAAGCCAGGCAGCCATGGAAGAGCACTGGACTAGACACCAGGGAACTTGGGTCTTGTCTCTGATACGAACTCCCTGGCAAGTCATTTGCCTCTGGGTCCTACTTTCCTCATCTGTAAAACCAGGTGGTCGGTTATGAAGCTCAGATGAGTCATCGCTAAATATTCTCTTGTGTTATATGTTAATCGCTCGTGACCTCAAGGATATTATATTTCATGGTCTATTCAATACCAGCACATGTCCCCTCTTTTCATGCTGTAAACTCTTCTAATTCAGGCCT
>NW_007737752.1:75360-82895 GCF_000696425.1 Galeopterus variegatus | reverse complement strand
TTGTTCTGTCACTTAGTGTCACTGGTTGCCATGGAGGATGACTGGGAAGTTTCATAGAGAAGATGAGGAAGTCAAACTTGTGGGTGATGCTCTTAGAGGAGTGAAGAATATGTGTAATGTTGATGATGAAGAAAATGATGATGTTGATGATGAAGATGGTGATGATGATAATGGTGATTCCGATAGCCAATGCTTATTGATCCCTATACATTTTACATATATTATCACATTTAATCCTCACAACAAAACATCGGTGTAAGCATTTCCATTATCTGCATTTTACAGATGAGGAAATTAGGCACAGTGAGGTTAGGTAACCTTCTCAAAGTCACACAGCATTTGAACACATGTAGTCTGACCCAGAGCTCCACTCGAAAGTGTGAATAGAGGAGGGAAAGGGGAAAGACAGGTGAAGGTTGACGTGTACATTGTTCTTGCAGTTCTGTGGTAAAATCCCAAATATCCAGCACTGCCTGGAGTTATCCTTTCCATCAGTTGGCTCTCAAAAAATTTTTAAAGGGTTAATATGCATTGCAAGATGAAAATTGTGACTGTACCAGTAACAGAATGACTTTCCAGGGAATCAGGCTCTTCAGCTTAGTTGAAATGGAGGAAGGTTGGAAGCTGCACCTCTTTACTCACCTTCCTCCCAGGTCTGGAGAGCATCTCCTCGTTACTTCAGCCTCCTCTAGCCAGACAGGAAACTGACATGTTTTGTCATGTGCGTTTGTTTACAGAAAAAGCAAATAAACGTGTTTTTGGAAGCAATTATGAGCTGATTCTGAGACCATTCATGTTATATAAGGGCAATATAATAACCTGCATTTATGTCATACCTGACAGTGTGCAGAATGCTCTCACATTCTAATTATAGTTAACATTTATTGAGTATGTACCACGTGCTATGTACTCTACTAGACATGTGTTATTTTACATATGTTATTTCACTTAATCCTCACAATAACCTTTTGAGGTTTATTTTACTATCTCCATTTTATGAATGAGGAGACTGTGACACAAAAATTAATTGAGTTGTTTAAGGTCACATGAGTAGTGTACCAGGAACTTGACTCAGGCCAAAATGACCCACTGTAAAGCAGGAATCAGATTTCCTGTTTATTATAAGGAAAATTCCTTCGTATTTCAAATTCGAGATGTGGCAAACAGGGATATTAGTAGTTTTTGGTTTTGCGAGGGACTCTACAACTTGAATAATGAAAAACAAAGATTTTCATTAGAAAATAAGCCTCCTGTATGCAACAAGAAATCCTTAATAATTTTCAGGTCTTTTCTGTTCCATGCTGTGAATCATTCCTGTAAATAATTATCCCCTCCTCTGCAAAAGTCCTACAAAGGAGGTTAACGGGTGAAGGGAAGAAATGACATATTTCAAAAGATGTACTTTTCCTCTTTTGAGTTCTTTTCTGGCCACTTCTTTTTCCTGTTGTGTAACCAGGCAGTTCTTGGTCAGATGAAGCAAGTCTGAACCCTCTTGCTATGGATTTGGTGGTTGGTCTTTGTTGATGTTCTGGTGCTGAAATTATGCTGAGAGCCCATGGGGCGGCTTTAGATTCTGCTTGGCACTTAGTGTACCACTGACGCTCAGTAAATGTTAGTTACCCATGATGATAACAAGGCATTTAAAATTTGCTTATTCATACTACTCAGCTTCCCTGCTAGGGGAGGAAACAGACCAGTATGAAGCAGAAATGGTGGCCACTTCCCTGTTTAATGCAAGGCTCTTTGGGTGCTGTCTGCAGCGCTCTGTCACACTGTGAATAATCTGTTGTACTAAGAATAGAGGAACTAATTTAATTTCTACATCACTACTGGGATCTGCAGTAACTCATTTTATGATGATGCAGTTGCTTGCAATTGTCTTGCTAGAAAATGAATAAGTATTTGGAAAATTTAATCCCTTGTGGTGATGCTATTGTTCATATTTTGTTTTCAACTCTGCTGAATGACATTCCTCTCCCTTAGCCTCTAGAGCTATTTAAGAAGCCTCTGCTTATAAAAGTGAAGCAAACTCTAGGGAAGTGAATGCTCTCTGGGCTTTCCCTCTTGTTTTGTTTCCGGTAGTCTCTGCCTCCTGACTTAACTTCTGGTTTCAGGGACCCATCTCACATGGCTTCTGAGCCTGGGATATATCTTCCGATATCTGTATTTTCTCACCAGTGTAATTTCTGATATCAAAAACAGTAGGGAAAGGCTTTATTTATGAAACTAAGCATAAGCTTTAGAGATTAAATGAACATATTTCCTGGTAAGTATAAATATTGAAATGCTAAAAATGCCCAACTTTTAAGTAAAATGATATCAATCTAGGGATGTCTGACTGATCTTTAAATATTTAAGAATGTCTTGTTTGAATGTCTAAGGGCACAGCCTGAAGGTGACAAGGTGGATTTTGTGACTATATGGATAACTTAGTTCAACTCTCTTGCTGGGGGCAGTTGTATGAGGTGAGGAGCTTCTGTTATGATCTGTGCAGAGGTGCAGGGGAGAAGCACCTGCTGTCCATGTTCAGGTGGGGTGTCATGCTATAGAGAGGAGAGACCTGCCCCTGGGACTTAGGGTGATTAAGTTGCTCTGGGGCTTTGGGATCTTCCACTGATGTTTGGGTTGGGCCATGGGTGGTGACTTTGTACTTGTGGAGGTTCGATCAAGCTACCAGGAAAGGTGACCTGGAAGACAGGGGATAGTGCTTGGAGTATCCTGGGGGGAAGTCCAGGCTTCTTGGGACCTGTCATGGCAATTTTTATGTGCCATATTTGCTAGGCTATAGTGCCCAGTTGTTTGGTCAAACATGAATGTAGATGTTTCTGTGAAGGTATTTTTTTAGATGAGATTAGTATTTAAATCAGTAGACTTTTTGTAAAGCAGATTACCCCCCATAATGTGAGTGGGCCTCATCTAATCCTCTTAAGACCTTTAGAGATAAAAACTGAGGTCCCCCGAAGAGCAAGGAAATCTGCCTTCACACGCAAGACTGCAACATTGACACTGGCTGGAACGTGCACTTGCTGGTTCCCACAATCATATGAGTCAATTCCTCAAAATAAATCTCTATGTATGTGTATCCTATCGATCTTCTCTCTGGAGAGCCCTGACTAATACAGAACCCAACTGGATTCTGTGTGGGACTTCAGCATGTGTCCTTGGGGTTGCTGGAGGAAACTTCACCTGGAGCTGTGGGCAGCCATGAGGATTCTAAGAGTGGCTGCCACTTCCAGGGCAGCCTCAAGTCTCCAGTTCACTCAAGCTGCCTGTGATTGGGGCTTAAGTATCAGTGGGTTGTGGTAGCTCATGCCCCTTTGGCTTCCAAGTCTCATAGGTGACAGATGGGTTGTTTATATTTGCATTCAGACACTAGACAATTTTAGAGTCCTTTGGTGGAACCACATAGTCTGGAATTTATTTCACCTTCTCTGGATATATGGCAATGACTTGGCATCTCTATTCTTGTCTCTTAAGGATTAGTGGCTGTCCCAACAAAGATGGAATGAGAGTCTGTCTACTAGATAGCAGGGAAGACATGGCAGGAAAAACAGCACATGTCAAGATCCAAAGGCATATGTACATTTTTGGGGACAGGAAGAGATGGGGTGTTGATGGAAACTGAGTTGCAAGAAGTTACAAAATAAAAGACAAAGCAGAGCGCTGTAAGGAGGGAGATGAAGCCTGCAAGTCTCAAGAACTAAGCCAGGAAGGAGGCAGGGGTGTGACAGCAGGCACAGAGTTCTGCCATGTGCATTAGAGGCACTCTCAGCAGGCCTACAAGGCCATAAGACATGACTTAAGTTTATAAAATGAGATAGAATCCTTTTAATTTTCTCTGCAGTGACCGTTTTCCTCCTCACCTTTTACAGGTTTTCATTTGGTCAACTTGTTTGCTTGTCTGTAAGTTTTGGCAGGAGTTTCACCTGGCAACAACCTCCATGAATATGATTTTAGCCAGATAATTTGGAGATGCTGGGCTATGTGCACACTGCAGACTTTTAAAGCCTCCTAACCCAGGGCTGGAAAGTGAACTGCCCATAGACATGGCAGATTGACACTGTGGCACTGCAGGATATTTATGTCTTGGCTTGGGCTCAATTACTGCCTTGCTCCAAATAGATATTGCAGTATCATTTTAAAGATTAGTTAGAATGATTCTTGTCTGTCCCTTAGACATTTTTATGATATGCAAATGAGAGGCACTCCAGGTCATTCTCATTACATGTATACTTGAATTTTCAGTCTAGCTTTCTTTACGAGAGCAGTTACATGAATTACACTAGAGCTATCATCAGTGGCATACAAAGCAAGAGATGGTGGGACATCTGGGAAGATTTTGTGGGGCCAGTAAAGGTACCACAATAGATGAATCCATCTATGAAACCTGTTTGAAAGGATGGTGTTAGGGAACTGCAAATGCTGGTTAGTGTGGGATCTTTGCTCCCTTGGGAGGTACATGGATGGAAAAGGCTACAGTTGACGTAGTCCCTGTTGCCTCAGGAAGGGAGCAGATGCAGACCAATGATGCACAGTGACAAGCCCACGTATCTATCAGACAGCACGTCATCCAGTTATTTGTCCTTTTTGTCTGAGCTGCATGGAGTATATTAAATTTTCTGTGGTCTGAATTATAATATGACTACACACTAGCCATCCTTGTGCCAGCTAACAAGCTAGTATAAAAAGCGATTGGGGCCATCCCAGTGTTGACACCCAAATCACAGACCAGCTTGGCCAGTGGATGTGGAGACCTGGAATCACCCTGAAAGGACAGATGCATGGAGGAGCCCTCTTGTGGTCCATAAATCCACCTTCATGCTTGATTTAGAGATCAGATTATTTCACAAGGTTAAAGATGAGCCCCAGGATTCAGGAGAGTCTCTACAAGTTACATTATTCTAGGTTAATTGGAGTTGATTGGAAATTCCATGGCAAGTTCCAGAAACCCCTCCTCTTCAGGTCATTTCTCCAAAGGTCCTTCATCCTGCCATGATTCTGAGGCAAAGTTTATGGTGGATTTGAAATTATTGGCTTTAAAGCTGTATCTCTTAAGACTAACATTATGTATTAGGGCAGTGGCTAAGATGCTTTAACAGAGCAGCTACAAAATTCAGTGTCTGAAAGCTTTATCCTCTGTCAGGTAACAGCCCACAGGTAGGCAGATCTACTGTGAGGGTCATCTACTGACCCAGGTTCCTTCTGCCTTCCTGTGCCACCATCTCTTGGAGTGCTGCCCTGGTCCACATAGTCAAAGCTGGCTCTATTCACAGGAAGGGGGAAGAGAGTGGTGGGTACATGAGCAGTGGTTTAAAGGCATGCCTCAGAGGTTGAACATATCATTTCTGCTTACACCCTATTGTTGCCATAGTCACATGGACACAATTAGCTGCAAGGGTCAGTCTCTAGCTGGGCTAAACTTTTGGAGCTTCTACTACTAAAAGGAGGAAGTGGAGTGTGGGTTTTGGCTCATAATTAGCTCTCTCTGACACAATTCAGGTCTGAATGATTGAAAACCCCAAGTAATTATGGCTTAAACAGGATATGATCGTTTTTCCTCGTGTTAAAATTAAGAGAAGTCACTTCAGAATGATGGAAGGCTTTTCCTAGAGTTAGGAACACAGGTTCTTCTACTGTGTTGCTATGCCATTCTCAGCATGTGGTTTTCACCTTGTGGTCCAAGACAGCAGCTTATTCCCCACCTATTACATTATCTTCCAGCCAGCAGTAAAAAAATAAAGCTGAAAAGTAAGGATGCATCCTTCTCTTTAGAAGCAGCTCCCAGAAGTTGTACGCAAGACTTCCACTTCAGTCTTATCAGCAACAATATGGTCACATGGCCACATCCAGTCACAAAGGGACCTAGGCTCAAGATCCATGATTATACTCCCAAGGAAGGAGGGAAGAATGAGCACTGGGAACACTAGCAGTTTTTGCCAAGCTGCCCTTTTGGTCATTCAACTATTTCTTCTTAGCACAGGTGAGCTCCAGATCCCATCTGTATTAATTTTCTTGGGCTGCCGTAACAAAGTACCACAGACTGAGTAGTTTACACAACCGAAATTTGTCTCACAATTCTGGAGGGTAGAAGTCCGAGATCAAGATGTTGGCAGGGTCATGTCTTCTGAGAATTGTGACAAAGAATCTGTCTCACACATGTCTTCTAGCTTCTGGTGCTTCACTGTCAATCTTTGGCATTCCTTGGGTTGTAGAAGCATCACCCTGGTCTCTATCTTCATCTTCATATGGCGTTTTCCCCATGTGCTGTCTGTGCTCAAATTTCCCTTTTAGAAGGATGTCAGTCATCATCATCCCCACCCTTATTCAGTATGACCCCATCTTAACTAATTATATCTGCAATGACCCTATATCCAAATAAGTTGACATTCTGAGGTACGGGGGATTAGGACTTTAACATTTGAATTTGGGGGAAGGACACAATTCAACCCATAACACCATCCCAAAACTGTATTGAGCTCCATAACTAGAAAATCTTTCCATCAGGTCTGGAGGCAGCTCTGTGTGGCGTAGTAACATAGAAACTGAACTCTAGGACCCTTCCCCATACTCACTCAGTATACCCTGGTGGGGTAGGAAAAGCATAATTGTAATAAAAAGCCTCACTTAGAAAAAGGAAGACTGAGAAACGAACGGCAGTAATTATTTTGCAGCAACTGTCTCATCCTGCTGGCCAGAACTTATGAGTACTCCTTGTCCTTGCATTGGGGGGAAGTTCCTTGGTTTTCCCCTTGGGAATCCCTGAATGTTCTCCATGAGAGAATGTCTCTTGCTCATTATTGCTTGTGGCCACTGGCTGGTTCTTTCTTCCTTCTTCACTTGCCTCCATGTTGGTACTGAGGTGGGCATTGGAGAAAATGCCAGACTGAGGGCTGCACAGGCCTGGCTGGTACAGATCCAGGACCTGGCATTGCTTTGAGGGTTGATCTGTCACTGGCCTTTGTAGGCAAGGCTTAGAGTTGCTTTAGCAGTACAAAAAAGGCTTCCAGTTATTTTGCTTCTTGTCAGTTCCACATGTAAGAAGCAGACAATAAACTCTCTTCTCTAGAGATGATAGGGTCTGG
The DNA here is from genome assembly GCF_000696425.1 of Galeopterus variegatus. Classification (NCBI taxonomy): domain Eukaryota; kingdom Metazoa; phylum Chordata; class Mammalia; order Dermoptera; family Cynocephalidae; genus Galeopterus; species Galeopterus variegatus. Next base: position 75,813 of record NW_007737752.1, on the reverse strand, counting down.
ACTGGGCTGAGGTGTAGGAAGTGCCCAGACCACAAACTTTAAAGAGGCACACACTTTCAGGCACCTGCCTGCCCTTGCCTGAGCCTGAAAATGTTTCCTTCTTAAATTTAGTGCCCTGTCCTGTCTCACCCTGGCCCTGGCCCTGAGAGGTCATCTTAAACCTGAAGTCTTTGGTCTTTAACTTACTAATCTCTGCTCTGCCTATCCTATTCACCTTCTGCACAACTTAATGGTGGCTTTAACAGTGGATTTGTTTGGGAAAGCATCACTTTTACTATTATTTTGGCTAGTAGGGTCATAAAATTTGTAGGTCAGGACATCATTCTTATCTCCTGCTAAGGCCACTACTTTGCTGCCACTGCTAAAACCCTCTTCAGTTTGTGCTACACACATGGACTCTTTCAGCCCTGTCAGATTATGAGTCTTTCAGTCAACTTTTATGGGAAGCCACAA
>NW_007737752.1:71801-74351 GCF_000696425.1 Galeopterus variegatus | reverse complement strand
GCAAGTAGCAGCTATTATATACTCCATTTTCCCTACACTGCAGCCTAAGTAAGCAGATCATCTGCCTTTTAAGGTGAGAGGGTTTTACTTTGACCAAATGTTTTGACACTGCAGAATAAATGCCATCAGTTTCCCAGTCTTCAGTATTCATTCCTCAAGGCTCACTATTTGATTGCATCTGCTAAGCCATTGCAATATTCATAAATGCTGTCATGCAGCTTTCCAATTTCATGATCTAAATCCTGATTCAGATAGGATTACATCTGGCTGCATGTGACAGAGAACCTAAATTTGCTTAAACATACATGATCTTTCCTCTCATGTAAAAAGTAAAGAGGGAGGCAGTTCCTGGCTGGTATGGGGCATCCCCAAATCATCAAAGGTCTGGGCTCCTTCCTGCTCTTGACTCCACATTTCCTAAGGTGCAGCCTTTATTCACATGGCCCAAAAGAGCTGTTGCTGCTTAGCCATCATTGCTATGTTCTAGGCAGCAAGATGGAGGAACACTGAAGAAGGATATGCTCCCTTCCTTCAAGGACACTTCCCAGAGGACACACACAGACAGCACATCTGCTTATCCCCCACTGCACAGAACTTAATGACCTGAGCATGCTCAGCTGCAAGGTAGGCTGGGAAATGTAGTCTACTTCTAGTGGCCATGGGCCCAGCCAAACATCAGAGCTCAGTGACTAAGGAAGTAGGGGAGATGGATATTTTAGACAGCTAGCAGTCCCTTCCACCACGTGTTACTTACCTGTATTTAAATTTACATATATATGTATTTTGTAATGTAAGAATTATTGAATGTCTACTATGTGCCAGGATAGGCTAGAGAAATAAAGATAACATAGATTATGAGATTCAGTGTTATTTTATGTACAATTAAGGAAGAAAACCACTGCCAATTTTAATTGTAATAAACCTTTTATTTTAGATATGCTAACAATTTCAGAGATGTTTAAATGTGAAAGAATATGCCTCTTAGAATTAATAACTAAGTACATTGGAGTTCAGATTCCGGCATCAGGTTTTGGGGTGGTTTATTTCATCTTGCTAAACGTCAGCATTCCCATCTGTAAAATGATAGTAATAGTTTTAAACTCATAGGATTGTGNTGTTTATTCCTTTTGGTTAAGTGGTGCCTATGACATTTATAGCCTAGAAGAGGAAACCATAATATTATGGCTTGAAGAGACTAACCACCTGAAGCTCACCAAGTTATCTCATGAGACTTTTTTGGCTTCTTGAATTACTTCATACATTATAATATATAGTTTACTAAGTTTGAGACAAAAAATTGAAAACCTCACATTTTTAAGTATCTATCTTAAAATAGCATTCTATTGTACTCAGAGAAAAAATTTTAATTAATTGGTCTTGCTTAATAATTTATTTATTTCGAATTTTTACATTAGTTAAGGGCCAGCCTTGGGATATTGTCACTTATTAATTATATTCACACAAAATATTTTCATTTGTATCTATACAATCTGAGTATTTCCTAGATTCCACCAGCTTGTGGAAGTCACCTGGGTAAGGTGACTTTCACAGTTGTATTCCTGTGTCTGATGGATCAACAGACTCCTTGTGAGGGGCAGGTGTTGAATCATTCATGGTGGCTGTTTTATTCAGGGAATCTTCCAGAAGGCAGAAGAGGTGCGGGGCCTTTGTATACAGTAGGAGTCACTGCCTGGGGGGCTGCTGTCCCTGTGCTCTGGCTGCACTGGTGCCCTCATGAATGCCGGCTGTTTCGGTCTCTCTGGTCCTGTAGAGTGGCTACTGCTGCTCTGCTTGGCTTGTCCAACTTGCCCTTGACCTCTAATCACCTGGGGCGTTGATCCTCTCAGTTGCCGTAGCTGGAATTCTGCCTCCTGATCTATGGTGCTCACTTCACTCTTCAGTCAATGTGAAAATGCCTTCCCCTTCCAGAGCCCAGTTCTGTCTTTCTTGGGCTGTGGCTGGGTGAGAGATGTCTCCTAAGACCTACTCCAAGAGATACGGCTGTTTCAGTTATATATTACCCACCTCTACATGGCAAAGTTGCAAAATTCACACAGCAGAGTGACTTAGGTTATTAGAGATACAGCTTTGCACATTTAAAAATGTTTTCCTACATTTTTTTTCTCNCATAAATCCATATATGTGTAATTTAAAAGTAACATGAACTATTTAACATTAAAGAATATTCCTCAGCTTCCCAATCTGGAACCTCAGTTTGGAACACAAAGACAAGGAAGACAATAGATGCTCAGGAGAAATGGGATATGATGGCTCATTATGCAAGAATCCATTATATTCATCGTACAATTACTTGAGAGGATTATCACACCTTATTTAATTTGTTTTTTCCTTGCTTAAGCACTGTTGCTGCTCAGATCCTCTCTGCACTCTCAAGTGTTGTTGGTTTCTGAAGTCGGCAGAGGCACTGTTCACAAACCTTCATGGCATTTGGATACAGTGGTCTTTTCTTTTATTTTTTTATTTATTTAATTTTTTTTTTGTCTTTTTTCCGTGTCCGGCAATGGATCGCAACCCTCAGTGTTGCCCCCG
>NW_007737752.1:71320-71570 GCF_000696425.1 Galeopterus variegatus | reverse complement strand
CTCAGATCCTCTCTGCACTCTCAAGTGTTGTTGGTTTCTGAAGTCGGCAGAGGCACTGTTCGCAAACCTTCATGGCATTTGGATACAGTGGTCTTTTCTTTTAAAGTCAGGGCCAGAGATGTGAAGAGTTTCCGTGGGGCTGAAGGGCATTGGTAACAAGAGCAGGTATTGAGGATTATGGATTGTGCCAAGCTACTGTCTTGGATCCCAAGAGACAGAGGTGCACTAGTGTTCTTAAATGACTTCCTTT
>NW_007737752.1:53789-70793 GCF_000696425.1 Galeopterus variegatus | reverse complement strand
TGGGATCCGAACCCTTGGGCGGGAGCGCCACTGCGCTTCCCAAGCGGCGCACTATCCAGCGTGCCACCAGGCCGGCCAGTGGTCTTTTCTTTTAAAGTCAGGGCCAGAGATGTGAAGAGTTTCCGTGGGGCTGAAGGGCATTGGTAACAAGAGCAGATATTGAGGATTATGGATTGTGCTAAGCTACTGTCTTGGATCCCAAGAGACAGAGGTGCACTAGTGTTCTTAAATGACTTCCTTTTGCTTGGGTCTGAGAGTGTGAGCACCACCAAGAGGCTGAGATATAGAGTCTCTATTCACCAATAGACTGATTTATAGAGGGGTGTCCACACAAAGCTTTGCACTGTCCCTGCCAGCACTGTCCCTGTGGATACCCAGGCCCTGTGCTACTTCTAACCCACTGTGCTAGATTCTCTCCTTATTTACAAAGCTTTTCTCATAGAGATTTAGCTGTCCCCATCGACATCTGACTGCCTTTGGACTTTCCCAGCAGACATATCTGTACTGTGTCTGAATATCATTGTCATTACGGTTCAAGTCCTCTTCTATGGACCTGTCTCTGGAACATGTCTACATGTCTCTCAACATCCTGGGACAGTGAAAGACACTTTTTCTGCTAAGATCCTAAAGACTTCCAGTAGTGTGACCTAAATCCACATGCTGATCCAATACAATCTCTGCTCTGGCCTACAAAAGCACCCCGTTACATTGAAAGTATTGTCTTTCTAAATGATTTCTTTCCAACACTGGTAGTCTAAAAAATGACAAAATGTTCCAGATATTTAATGTGCTCTGAAGATAAGCATGATGCTGATGAGAGAGATTAATTGCTCTACTCCTTGGTTCTTCTGTTAACCTCATAAGAGGTTGTCACCACTCAGGTGACAAACCCAGGTATAAAAATAGAGACCATTTCACCTTCACGGCAACATCCCTGGAATTTCTAGTCTTTGGCTTCTCTGAGAAGATCACATTCTCCAGCTTATCTATAGCCATGCAGAACACACAGATAATTTATAATGAAAGTAGAGATTTTAGGGGCTGAGATTATTTATAGCTGAGACCAAGCATTTAACTTTCTTTCTAGTTATCTCTAATCAGTTCTAAACCCTTTAGTCCTAATATTTTTTCCATCACTTTTTGCTTCAGAATGCTGGGTCAGTCATTGGTAGAGTTTGGATGTGTTGTCCCCGCCAAAACTCATGTGGAAATCTGATCCCCAATGAAGCAGCGTTGGAAGTTGTTTGAGTCATGGGGGCAGATCCCTCATGAATATATTAATGCTTTCCCTGGAGGAGAAGGGCCTGAGTGAGATCTCACTCTATTAGTTCCCACTAGAGCTGGTTGTTTAAAAGACCCTGGCACCTCCCCCCCTCTCTCTTGCTTCCTCTCGCCATGTGATCTGCTTGTACCCACCAACTGCCTGTCGTTTTCCACCATGAGTAGAAGCAGCCTTAGGCCTGTGTCAGATGCAGCTGTCCCAGAATCGTAAGCCAAATAAACCTCTGTTCTTTATTAATTACCCAGTCTCAGGTATTTTTGTTACAGCAACACAAAACAGGCTAATAGAGAAAATTGGTACCAGAGAAGTGGGGTGTTGCTTATAATAAATACTTGAAAATGTGGAAGCACCTTGGCTGCATTGTGTCCATGCCCTAGGACTTTGTGGAAGTTGGAACTTATGAGTTGTGGACCAGAATACTTGGAGAAGAAATTTCTAAGCAGTAAAACATTCAGGAAGCTTCATGGTTACTTGAAACAGCCTATGCTGAGTTATGGAGGCAAAGGCATGACATAAAGCCAGAATTTAAAAGGAAAGCAGAGTGTAAAGATTTGGAAATTTTACAGCCTGGCCATGTGGTAGAGAAGCAGAGAGCATTTTCAGAAGAAAAATTCAATGGTACTAAGATTAATACAAAAGAACGCGATTATCAAGAAATGGGCAAAAAGGCTCTGAGGGCATCACAGAAGCCTCTAGGACCAACCCTTCCATTTCAGGTCCAAAGACCTAGAGAGACAGAATGATCTTGGGGAACAGGCTTGAGGCACCCTCCAGAGGCTCACTGCCCAGGACCACCTCAGGAAGCTGCTTCCAGCACCAGCATCCCAGCTGCTTTGGCTGCTCCAGCTGTGGCTAAATTGGTCCCAGGTGTGGTTGGACATGCACAGCTTTGGAAAATACAAGCTGTAAGCCTTGGCATCATCCACCTAGTGTTAGGTTTGCAAGCTCGCAGGATACCAGAGCTATGGAGGCTTGGGAGCCTCCACCCTGATTTCAAAGGACGTATGGAAAAGTCTGGGGGCCCAGGAAGAGATGTGTCTCAAGGGTGAATTCACTGCATAGAGTCTACAATAGAGCAATGTCCAGTGGAAGCATGGGGTCAGAGTTGCAGCAGAGAAACCCCATTAGTGCCACGCCTAGTGGAGCCATGAGAGTGGGACCGCCATGGAGACCCCAGACCTGTAGAGCTACCAGAGTGGAACCCCAGCCTGGGAGAGCTGAAGTGTGGCCTGTAACCAGGAAAGCCATAGGAGCGGAGCTGCCCAAGGACTTAGGGACCCAACCCCCACACCAGCATGCAGAGGAGGTGGAACATGGAGTCAAGGTACCCGATTCTCCAGCTTTGGGATTTAATGCTTGCCCTGCTGGGATTCAGACTTGTTTGGGACCTGTTACACCTTTCTTTTGGCTGATTTCTGCCTTTTGGAATGGGAATATGTACCCCATGTTTGTCCCACGATTGTATCTTGGAAGTAGATACCTTGTATTGATTTCACAGATGGGAATTTGAACTTTGGACTCGAGTTGAACCAAGTTAAGACTTTGGATATGAAATGAAAGACATGACTTTGTGGGAGGGCCAGGGGTAGAATGTAGTGGATTGAATTATGTTCCCCCAAAACTTACTGAAGCTTGAATTGTCTGTCCCAATTTTTTTTTTTAAGATGACCTGTAAGGGGATCTGAACCCATGGCCTTGGTGTTATCAGCACCACACTTTCCCGAGTGAGCCATGGGTCGGCCCCTACTGTCTCCCGTTTTATGTATTAGAAACTTAGACGCCACTGTGACTGTTAAGAGGGTGGGAAATCCTATTATGGTCATTGAAAGGTGGAGACTTGAAGAGGTGATTGGATTGTAGGACTGTGCCATAGTGAATGGATTAAAAATGGTGGTCAGGGGCGTGGTTCTGAGGGCTTTAAAAGAAGAGGAGGTCCTCTCTTGCTCTCTCTCTCTGCTCTCTCTGCTTCCACCATCTTGCAATGTGAGACCCGTGGGTCACTGTTGCCACCACCAGATGGACTTTGGACTTCCCAGCCTCAGAAACTATAAGCAGTAAGTTTCGTTTTCTTTATAAATCATCCAGTTCCAGGCATTTTGTTATAAGCAATGGAAAGGGACTAATACAGTCATTTTGAGACCAGTGCCATCTTCTCAGTTCCTCCCTCCTGTGGTACTTTCATATCCTCCTGTACTCTTCCTCTCTTTCACTTTTTCCGCCCTTCATACTGATCCACAGGTGATGGTTAAAGGTAGGCCTTAAGCCCTACCTCCATCATTTGCTAGAATGTTGCTATGTGTTAAATATGTCCCCCCAAATTCATGCAGTAACCACCATTGTAAGAGTGTTAAGAGGATGGGAAATTCAAACACGGTATTTCAAAGATGGGGCCTTTGAAAGGTGATTAGATTGTGAGGACTGTACCCTCCTGAAGGACTGATCCATTTGTGGAACAATGGCCATGGTTCTGATGGCTTTATAAGGAGAGCGAGTGAGAAAGTTAGTTCTCTCTTGCTCATCCCACTCTTACCATGGGATAGCTTGTGTTGCTGCAGAGAGTCACCACTGAAGAGAAGGCCCTCACCAGATGGTTTTCCCTGGACCTTGGACTCCCCAACCTCCAAAACTGTAAGAAATAAATTCCATTTCTTTATAAATGACACAGTTTTAGGTATTCTGTTATAAGCAACAGAAAACAGACAATACAGAACTTTGGGAAAATTACTCAACCTCTCTAAGCTTCACTTTCACCATTTATAAAATAGGGATTATAATGCCTACCTCACTGGACAGTGGGAAGGATTGAATGAGATGATGTAGGTAAATCACTTGGCAAAGACATGACATATGCAAGATGATCAATAAATGGTACCTACCCTTACTTTTTGTCTTTTACAAGGGGGTACCGTCCCTTTTATTTGTATTCAGGTGGTTTCACAGCTTTACGCGAACTTTGGCTAGATTGAAGGGGGAGACTTGCAGGGGAATTCCAATGTTAAACAACAGAGCCAGCAGTTTTGGAGTAAACCACAGGGTCCCATTTGAATACATGAAAATAGGGTGTTTCCTTGGAGAGATACCACTGTAAGGAAAAGGGGGAGTCTCTCATGGATGTTACCAAACTTAAATGAAGTACATATTGCCTTCTCCACGTATGAATTTTTGGCACTATTGCCATTTTTCAATGGAGTCGAAGTTAAGTAATTATTAGAACATTATCTCTATCTAAAATGCTAACAAATCTCCATAAATCTCCCCAAACAGGAAAATTCAAACCCAATCCATCTTTGGTCCATAATCTGCCCTCATACTCTCCTATTTCCTCCCAACCACCCACACAGGTATCGTTGGGCTGAGCAGTAAGGCTGGGCTGTGTGAGGAGGATGTGCCTCTCGCATGTGCTTTCTGCAGGAAAGAGGTCATGCCTTGGTTACTAGGAAATACTACTTAAGATCCTGCACGTGGTTTACTACCAAAAAAAAAAAAAAAATTGGAGTTTGTGCATTAGATAAAATAGAGTAGGTTGAGCATAGAGGAATTTTAGGGCAGCGAAAATATACTGTACGATACTCTAATGGTGGATACATGTCATTGTACATTTGTCCAAACCTATAGAATGTACAGTGCTGAGAGTGAACCCTAATGTAAACTATGGACTCTGGGTGATGATGACATGTCAACATAGGTTCATCAATTGTAACAAATTGTAGTGCTCTTGGGGGATGTTGATAATGGGGGAGACTGCATGTGTGGGGCCAGGGATATGGGAAATCTCTGTATCTATCTTCCTCTCAATTTTGCTGTGCACCTAAAACTGCTCTAAAAAATTAAGTCCTTTTAAGATAAGAAAGTAGAGCCTCAGATAAATGAGAAAATATAAAATGTCTCGTCAAAGCATTTGATGTCCTAAAGAGAAGAAAAATAGCCTCTTTATAGAATTGAAATAAATAAACTCTCTTTTAACATGTTAATTGGCTTTCTCTGCTTGCTTCCTCTTAGATCTACTTGGTGTTGCTGAAAATTCTCAAAGTTCCCTCCCTTGAGTCTTTAAGCCTTTAATCATGCTGTTTCCAGCTTGGAGTTGTCTCTCTCTACCTCTCCAGGAATCCTAATTGTTCTAGGTCGTGCTCACGGTTTTGGTCCTCCTGAGACCTCCCTTCCTCCTGCTGGCCCCTTCAATACTCTCTAAATTGTTTGAGTTTAATTTTAAACTGTGTAGGAACAAGGACCTTGTCTTATACTTTAAAAATACCATATTCCATGTAGAGTGTGGTCATGGTTCTGGGCACATAGTAGGTATAAGTTGAATACATTTTGACGGTTTGAAAACTTTTCTTTTACCTGGCCAGAAAACAAGAGAAATTTGCCAAGTCTTTTATTACTTTCAAAACATGTCTAGTACTTGCATTTCTCATGCTTTAAAATGTCTCTGCTCGTTTTATTTTTGTGTTAATGCCCAGCAGCCTTACATACTGAACATCAGGGGTAATTTCATATACAATAGGGAAGGTGGACAGATGTAATTGAAATCCATCCAGAGGAGTAAAAGTGGTAGAAACACCAAACTAGAAAATAAATTCATAAACATAGTAAAGATTTTGTTGATAGCCTGAAGAACCATCCCAAACTCATTGGAAAACAGCCTGAAATTCTCATGACGCTAAGCAAGGGGAACTCTGGCAAGTAATCACTTTTGATTTCCTTGTTTTTCTTGACTCAACAAAGAAAACAACTGTAAATGGAATGCAGTGTAGTGGCCAAAGGAAAAAGGAAAACCCCAAGCCCAGAATGCCGTGACTGTGAAATAATCTTTTAGTTCATTTCTCCTTTTTCTCTGCTGTTGTTTGTGATTCAGGAGAGGTAGCTCTTTATGTTGTCGCTGCTAAACCTGCAGTAGCTTTTCTTTCCATTTTAAGAAGTCTCTCAACAGATACTATCTCCTGGAAAACAAAACAAAACAAAACAGCAGAAAGCCACAGATGACTCTCCCTCCTCATAACTAGGCATACTCTGAAGTCACAGAAGAGTAATTCTTTCTTTGTGTTTCTCTGTGTGCAATGGTAGCTTTGAGTGTGTACTCATGTTTCTTACAGCTTTCTTATTTTAGGACATTTATATTATGTTCTTTTTTGCAAACCCACATCAGATAATATGGACGGGGAGGTTTTCTTCTAATTACTGTGTAAATCATCACAATGACTACACAACAGAGGTTGTTGATGGATGGATTATTGTAAATGAAACCCACTGTCATCGTTGTCTATTCTCTTGGCAGAAATGGTAGTTGCACAAGGCACCTAGGCTTGGTTTGTTCTGTTACTGATTTATTTTTATTTATTTATTTATTTATTTTAAAAAGATGACTGTTAAGGGGATCTTAACCCTTGACTTGGTGTGGTCAGCACCATGCTCACCCAGTGGGCTAACCGGCCATCCCTATATAGGGATCTGAACCCGTGGCCTTGGTGTTACCAGCACCGCACTCTCCCAAGTGAGCCATGGGCCTGCCCCTTGTTACTGATTTAATCCTTCTTCTTTTCCTTCTTTCTCTCCTTGCCATCCTTCTACTTTTCCTTCCTTTTCTCTCAGCCTGTAATGCAGTGATTCTAAAGTATAATGACCTCTCAGTGTCTAATACTTGTCTGCTTAATATGGGAAGAAATACACTGGCCTGAGTTTGCTGGTTTCTTCGTTTAAAAAATTTTTAAAAAAATTTTTTGGCAACTGGCTGGTATAGGGATCCAAACCCTTGACCTTGGTGTTATAACACTGCACTCTAACCAACTGAGCTAACCAGCCAGCCCTCTGGTTCTTTACTATCTACTTATACAGGTGAATTTTAACTACAGACACATAACCAAAATTTTTAAAAAGTTTGGTTCCCATATTTAGCTTCACTCAGTGAGATCCTCCTTAATGTCTGGATCATTGTGTCACACAGGTTTTCTAGGTATTTTAATATGCGTTTTCTTTCAGTCCATGTGGAATTAGTTTTCATTGTTCTTTAGTCCTTTTTGACAATTCTTTTCAGGAATGGTATTATATTAAATTAAAATAATTTGGAAAATAGTTTGACGTTTATAAGGTATGTTTTGATGGTGCAGTAAATGAATGTGCCTTTTTTTTTTGGTCATTCCCCTGCCCAACTATTTGAGAAAAATCGGGAAGAGGAAATTAAATAGTGACTAATATGTGTTCTGGTATGTATGTAATGAAGAATATTAAATAATCACTCCTAAAGCCCCTGGCATTTGCCTACCATGATGGAGACCAGTGACAAATAATATGCCTGTGACATTGTATCAATAATATTAGCTGGAGTTGAGAACACCCTAGCTTTGAAACTAGGTTTGAAACTCAAATGGGATGGGAGTAGAGGGACTAAGAGAGTGGAGGACCTACGAGGCCTACGAGGCATGTTGAACTGGGAGTGAGGGAAGAATCCAGGCAGTTCAGCTTGTGGAAGAGGAGACAAAGATGAGACGTGCAAGAGGGAGCCGACTCTGTACACACTGCCCCTCAAGGCATGCTGGGTTTGCTGCCTTCTAGAAACAGTCTAACAGAGGTTGGATGATTAAATATCAGGAGTGTCACAAACAATTCTTTCCCTGGGTGAGTGTGGGACAGATGTTATCTATGGTCTGTCAAGTGCAAACGAAGAGGATTCTGAATTGCACGGTTAAAAAAGGTGCAGGACATCATTAGGGCAGATGATGCAAATCTGACATGGACCTTTCTGGTGGCTTGGAGCTCTGCCCCATTTCATGCGACGGCAGCCTTGCTTCCTGTTTGCCGTGAGTTGTGGGGTTGTGGTCCTCGTGGTTTGGTAGGTAAGTCTGCAGGCCTGCACCTGCAGAGCAGAGCTGCAGGGAGCCTGGGAGGAGCTCCCGGGCTGGGCTCACCAGCCTGGGGCTGATATTTCATGTGGTCAGCTGACGAGGGGATTTGTCTATTGTTACCAGGTCCTACATTATTCTTCTCCTAGGGTCACAAGAGTCTTTCTCTTGTTAATTTTAGAGAGTTGGGAACATGAAAGGTAAACACATTTGTGGAAGTCTTTAAAGAACACTTGCAAAAGCTACAGACCCTTAGCGAGGTCCTGAGCACAGTGTGAACTGAATAGAAAATATCAGTTGGGACTTTGTGTCTCATCCAGGGACACAGTTGCCAGGGAGGTTTTCACTGTGTTTTTTGTGAGACCTCATAGAGACCGTCCGTTCCTGCAATGGCTTTGGTGCAGCGAGCTAATAGGAAGAAAAGTTGCAGCAGGCTTCGGGGAGTGAGGGAAAAGGTATGAGAAATACATGGATGTATTGCAAGGACTGAAATCATCGTAGGATGGGAATTTGAAATATAGAAGTAGGAGAGGAAAAACGGATATTCTTTGGATGCTAACAGAGCAAAGAACTAGAGCTAGAAAGTGAGATTGACTTGTAGAAACAGAAATCCACATTGACTGAATAAGAGCAGAAACAATGGAAATAATTCCATATCATCTAAAATAGGTGTCAGCACCTCTTCTGGCTATGCACCATCTTCCCTGCAAAACAGGGCTCTCCTTTGGTGAAAAATGTGTTCTCTGGCTTAGCCCCAACCTCCAAGCCGCAGGAGTAGGCAAGTTTGGTATTCCTTGTTTCGATCCAGGATCAGATGGATTAATCACAGTGATACATACTCAAAGTAGTCTTGATTTAAAAAAAAAAATCATTGACGATAGCTCTGCACCTAAAATTTCATTTTGGTAGAAATCAGAAAGCATCAGAAGTCTATGAAAAAGGACAGGATTTTTTGGTTTTCATTTTAATGAAATTTTGTTTGAAATGCAAGAAACTAGAGGTGGTTCTTAAAAACTCGTAGTGACAATAATAAAATACCTGTGAACAATATATTTAGGCTGAACTATAGACCAGTATAAACCCCAGTTACCTGGGGAGGGGGAAGGATACTCACATTTATGGCAAGGAAAGAGAAGTCATACTTGGCTGGGTGCCAACATTGTGTCGGGCACTAGGCTAAGCCCTTCATATCTACAGTCTCATTTATTCATCAGAATACTGATAGTAAGTATTATTATTATTACTGTTATGCTAAATAGGAGACTATAGTCCCATCACTTTATTACTTAGGAAAAAATAAATATGGACTATACTTTTTTGAACTACATCCTTCCTAGATTCAAACATAAGGATTCTGTAGCTTGCCTTTCAAGATCATGAGATTTTTTGAGAAACTGCCACTTCTTTTCTGTGAGAGGGTATTGAAGCCCTTTGCCTCCTACCATTGCCACTGCCCAGACACTATTCCTCTCACTAAGATGATAAGAAGGACTGGAGACCTCCAAGCCACGATGCCTTCCTAGTTTGAAGCTACACCTGAGGCTCCTGGTGGTGACACTCCTTGAAATTTGGTAAAGCCCGATAGCCAGACAGTGGGACAATGCACTTGACCTTCTATCCACTCCATTTAAACAGCTCTCACAGGGCCAGCCCGTGGCTCACTTGGGAGAGTGTGGTGCTGATAACACTAAGGCCACGGGTTCGGATCCCATATAGGGATGGCTGGTTAGCTCACTGGGTGAGTGTGGGGCTGACAACACCAAGTCAAGGGTTAAGATCCCCTTACCGGTCATCTTTAAAATAAAAACAAAAACAAAAACCCCAGCTCTTATACTCATAATGAAGAGCCTTTAGGGTGGCAGCTTGGAGTTGATGTCTCCCTCCTGGAAGGTTCTTTCTTTGGATGGCTTCCCCCAAAAGCTGAACTTGAATGAAGGGTTCAAGTGCAAGCAGTTTCTTTGGGATGCGATCCCAGGAAGCACCATGAGACAGTGGGGAAATGAGATGAGGGAAGGAAGAAAACCAGTACAAAGTGTTGTAGTGAGCGGGCTGCTGTGAGGAGCTGGAGCTCAGGCCCGCTAGGGACCTTCTGAGAGACTTGGAACACTCGCAGAGTCCTCCTACCGCAGCGGATTTATCCACCGACTCCTACCCCTCATTAACTGGGGTTCCTCCTGGGGCCATTTTCAGCCTGCCAATCATCTCCCACTGTCAGAGACTGCCTGCACAGGTGGGCAGATGTAGAAAGGCACTTAAGTATGGAGAGTCATGGGTGGTGGAAAGGATATGGTGGGGCTCCAGCAGGGCCTGCCCCTCCCCCAGTTCAGGGGGGCTCTGAGACCGCCCCCTCACATGCTTCTTCCCACCATAGGAGATAACCCTTCCCTGGCCTGGCCCACGCTCCTGCTTTAGCTCACAGAAAAAGAGCAAAAGTGTGCCCACACTTCTGCCTTCCAGCACTTGTGCCCTCTTGTGGGAGGCTTCCAAGAAGAACTTATCTCTTTCTGCTCCTTACTGTGGGTTAGCAAGAGGTTGGGAAAGGGCCACAAAAAATAATTACATTGTGTAATGTTGAATATATTGATTATCCTTATTTGAGTATCACATATTGCACACAGGTATTGATATTCAATGTGGTACCCCACAGACATATACAATCAATTATGTTTCAATAAAAAAATAAAATAAAATAAAATCAATATTTTCCATGCTTAGCAATGTCAGGCCAAGATATTTAGTAAAGGAAAACAGGAAAAAAAAAAAAAGTTTAACTATCCTGATAACTTAAGAAGGAAACCAAAATCCTTATTGCTCCTACAAACAAGCAAGCAAAACACAACAGTTACCTGAATTATTTTGTTATTTGCCTCCATCTATTGCTTTATTATACTGGCCTTGCCTTGGACTCAAAGTAATAGATGAGCTTCCTATTTCAAAAACAAACGAACAGCCTGAAGACTCCCAGGGCCTCTTCTCCCTCCCTGAACCAAGACTCTAGGGTCCACTCGATACAGAGAGAGAAAGAGACATGGCAGACAATGCAGGGCCTTGACCAACGGCTTTGTGGAGAATCACGGGCCAGCCTCGCACACCAGTGCTGGTGGGATGGTGAGAGCAGGAGGAAAATGGCTCTGTTTGCTTCTAGAAATCTACTGCAGACCTGGCCTCAGGTCTGTGCTTACCTCACAGAAAAAGAGAAGCAAGGAAAGCCATTGCACTCTTACCAATGTATGTGGCAGGCATGGAAAAGGGTCACATAACGAAATGCAGAGACCCTCAGCACATGGACCAGCCTAGTCAAGTGATTTTGGGCTCTCTGCCGATCATATTAGCTACTTTCCCTCCTGAGGGGCAGCCTTAGTCTCCCTTCCCCTCCCGATTTCCCACCCCTATTAGTCTCAGTTCTGTTCTCTCCTTTTGAAAGTTCAATGAATTATTGTGAATGTTTTATCTTTTGTTCTTTTTTTTTTTTTTTGCTTCTAATTATGAGTGAGAATGTGCAGTGTTTCTCTTCCTGTGCCTGGTTTATTCCACTTAACATAGTTATCTCTAAGTTCATCCATCTTGCTGCAAAGGCAGAATTTTCTTCCTTTTTATGGCAGAGTAGTGTTCCATCATGTATATATACCACACTTTCCTCATCCAGTTGTCTGTCAATGGACATTTAGGTTGGTTCTAACTTTGCTATCATGAATAGAGCTGTGATAAACATGGGAGTGCAGTTATCCCTTCCACATGATGATTTCCATTCCTTTGGGTATATACTCAGCAGTGGGATTGCTGGATTGTATGGCAGTTCTATCTGTAACTGTTTGAGGATCTTCCATGCTGTTTTCCCTAACATCTGCACTAATTCACAATCCATCCAACAGATTAGGAGGGTCCTCCCTTTTCCACCAACATTTGTTATTCTCTGTCTTTTTGAAAATGGCCAGTCTAACTGGGGTGAGGTGATATCTCAATGTGGTTTTGATTTGCATTTCCCTGATGCTGAATGATGTTGAACACTTTTCATGTCTCTGTGGGCCATTTGTACAGCTTCCTTTCAGAAATGCTTATTCATCTTTTTTGCCCATTTTTTAATCATGTTGCTTGTTTTTTTTTTTACTAAGTTGTTTGAGTTTCTTGTGTATTCCAGATATTAATCCTTTGTCAGATGCATAGTTTGCAAATATTTTCTCTCACTCTGTAGGTTGTCTTTTCACTCTGTTGACTGTTGCTTTTGCTGTGCAGAAGCTTTTTAGTTTGGTGTAAGCCCATTTGTTTATTTTGTCTTTTGTTGCCTATACTTTGGGGAGCTTATTCATAACGTCTTTGCCCAGTTCTACTTCCTGAAATGTTTCCCCTTTGTTTTCTTTTAGGAGTTTTATAGTTTCAGGTCTTATATTTAAGTCTTTAATCCATTTTGAATTGATTTTGGCATATGGTGAGAGGTAGAGGTCTGATTTCATTCTTCTACATATGGATGTCCAGTTTTCCCAGCATCATTTGCTGAAGAGGCAGTCCTTTCCCCAATGTATTTTGTTGGTGCCTTTGTCAAAGATCAGTTGGCTATGAGTACTTAGGTTGATTTCTGGGTTCTCTATCCTGTTCCATTGGTCGTGTGTCTGTTTTTATGCCAGTACCATGCTATCTTGGTTAGTATAGCTTTGTAGTAGAATTTCAAGTAAGTTAGTGTTATGCCTCCAGCTTTATTTTTTTTTGCTCAGGATTTCTTTGGGTATTTGAGGTCTTTTGTTGTTCCATATGAATGTTAGGATTGTTTTTCCTATTTCTGTGAAGAATGTCATTGGTATTTTTGTTGGTGCCTTTGTCAAAGATCAGTTGGCTATGAGTACTTAAGTTGATTTCTGGGTTCTCTATCCTGTTCCATTGGTCGTGTGTCTGTTTTTATGCCAGTACCATGCTATCTTGGTTAGTATAGCTTTGTAGTAGAATTTCAAGTAAGTTAGTGTTATGCCTCCAGCTTTATTTTTTTTTGCTCAGGATTTCTTTGGGTATTTGAGGTCTTTTGTTGTTCCATATGAATGTTAGGATTGTTTTTCCTATTTCTGTGAAGAATGTCATTGGTATTTTGATGGGGCTTGCATTGAATCTGTAGATCACTTTGGGTAGTATGAACATTTTCGCAATGTTAATTCTTCCAATGCAAGAGCATGGAATGTCCTACTATCTTTTTGTGTCCTCTTTAATTTCTTTCGGCAGTGATTTGTAGTTCTTATTGTAGGGATCTTTCACCTCCTTGGTTAAATTTATTCCTAGGTATTTTGATTTTTTAGGTTACTATTGTAAATTGGCTTGTTTTCTTGATTTCTTTTTCTGCTAATTTGTTACTATCATATAAAAACACTACTGATTTTTATGTATTGGTTTTATATCCTGAAACTTTCATGAAATTGTCTATCAGCTCTAAGAGTTTTTCGGTAGATTCTTTAGGTTTTTCTGTATATATAATCATGTCATCTGCAAACAGGGACAGTTGGACTTCCTTTTTTTCTGATATGGATGTCCTTTAGTTCTTTCTCTTGCCTGATTGCTCTGGCTAGTACTTCTAATGCTATGTTAAACAGGAGTGGTAAGAATGGGCATCCTTGTCTTGTTCCTGTTCAGGATGATATTGGTGATGAGTTGTCATGTATGACTCTTATTGTGTTGAGATAATTTCTTCTATACCTAATTTTCTGAGTCTTTTTCATGAAGGGATGTTAAATTTTGTCAAATGCTTTTTTATTCATCTATTGAGATAATCACATAGTTTTTGTCCTTGATTTTGCTGATGTGGTGTATGTATCACATTGATTGACTTGAAGCATCCTTGCATCCCTGGGATGAATCCCAGTTGATCATGATGTACAATTTTTTTGATGTTCTGCTGTATTCAGTTTTCTAATATTTTGTTGAGGATTTTTGTGTCTATGTTCATCAGAGATATTGGCTTGCAGTTTTCTTTTTTTGTTGTATCTTTGTCTGGTTTTGATACCAGGATGATGCTGGCCTCATAGAATGAGTTTAGGAGAATGGCCTCTGTTAAAATTTTTTGGAATATTTTGAAGAGAGTTGGTATTAATTCCTCTTTAAAGGTTTGGTAGAATTGAGCAGCAAAGCCATCTGGTACTGGGATTTTCTTTGTTGGAGACTGCTGATTACTGCTTCAATCTCATTGCTTGTTATTGGAGGTTTTCTATTTTTTCTTGGTTAAGTCTTGGTAGTTTGTATGTGTCTATCCATTTCCTCCAGGTTTTCAAATATTTTGGCATATAATTGTTTATAATAGTCTCTAATGATTCTTTGTATTTCTGCAGTGTTGGTTGTAATGTCTCCTCTTTCATTTCTGAGTTTTGTTATTTGAATCTTCTCTCTTCTTTTTTAGTCTGGCTTTGGTCTGTCTATTTTGTTTATCTTCTCAAAAAACCAACTTTTTGTTTCATTGATCTTTTTATCATTTTTGGGGTCTCTATATTTCATTTAGTTCTGCTCTGTTCTTAATTTTTTCTCTCCATCTACTAATTTTGGGATTGGATTTTTCTTGTGTTTCTAATTATTTGAGGTGTAGCATTAGGTTATTTCTATTCTTTGTATGTCAGTATTTATTGCAATAAGATTTCCTCTTAGTACTGCTTTTGTTTGACCAGTGGGTTTTATTCTTTCTTCTGTATTTGTGGTAGTGATTGTCATTTTTCAGATTCCAGATGCAGGACTTCCTTGAGGATTTCTCGTAAGGCTGGTAATGTGGTGGTAGTCTCCCACAATTTTTCTTTGTCTGAAAAATACACCATTTTCTCCTCATTTCTGAAAGATAGCTTTACTGGGTATAGTGTTCTTGGCTGGCAGTTTTTTTTCTTTTAGTATTGTGAATACACCATCCTATTTTCTTCTGGCCTTCAGAGTTTCTGTTGAGAAGTCTGCTGTTAGTCTGTTGGGGACTCCCTTGTAGGTAACTTGGTGCTTTTCTCTTCCTGTTTTTAAGATTCTCTTTCTGTCTTTGAGCTTTTCTAGTTTGACTCTAATGTGTGTCAGAGAGGGCTGTTTTGAATTGAATCTGTTAGGGGATTTTTTAACCTCCTGTATCTGAATAACCATGTTTCTCCATATACCTGGGAAGCTTTCTGCTATTGTTTCATTGAATAGGTTTTCAATGCCTTTTCCTTTTTGCTCCCTTTCTGGAACTCCCATAATTTGGACATGTGTCTACTGAAGGTTGTCTGCTAGCTACCTTAGATTTTCTTCAGTTTTTTGGATTCTTTTTTTCTTTCTTGTCTGCCTTAGTCCTTTAGAAAAAACTGCCTTCCTGATCAGAAATTTTTTCTTTTGCTTGCTTTAACCTGTTGCTAAAGCTCTTGGTTGTGTTTTTCATTTTGTCGAACAAATCCTTCAGTTCTAGTAGTTCTGCTGCCTTCTTTTTTAAGGTATCAATCTCTTTGTAAATTTTCTCCTTCATATCCTGGATACTTTTTTGCATTTCACTGTCATCTACCTGAGTCTTCCTGTATCTCATTGAGTTTCCTTAAGATTATTGCTTAGAATTCCTTTTTAGACATTTCAATGGTTTCTTGCTCTATAGAGTCTGGTACTTGAGAATCATATTTATTTGGTAGTATCATATTTTCTTTCTTTTTTTATTTCTAGTATCTCTGTGTTGGTGTCTGGTCATCTAGTAGTGTGGTTGATTCTTCTATTACTCTGGAGTGGGGTTTGAGAATAGAGACTTCTTCCTGTAGATGTGTTTTATATTGACCATTGAGTAAGGTGTTTTAGTATTGCTTCCAGGTAAATGTAGAAATGTAGTCTCTGTGTGGGTAATTTAGCCATATTCAATGTTGGAATTTTGTGTGACTGCCTGCATGATCTAGGCACTGGAGCACCTAGTGATTGCATGCTGAGGTTAGTGACAGCACGTTGGTTTTTGGCAGGGATGTGGTGAGCTCCTGAGTTCTTGGGAGAAGCTCCTGGGTGCTATGCTGCACTTTGGGTAGAGTGGGTTACCCTGAGTGGGCTTGTTGGCACCCTGGCTAATGTCCCATGACGCTATGGGTGCACAGAGGTATACTGAAGCTCCTCAGTTTGAATGGGTGACCCTTTGTGGGGTTTCTCTTTCCTCTATCCTGCAAACACAGGCTCCTTCTGGGTCCTTGCTTTCCCCAGTTGGGGGATAGACTGGCAATGATTGAAAATTTTCTTCCTTACTCTATTTGAGTATCCTGGTTTCTGCACTCTTGGGGGGGGGGTGTTCTGTGTGTGTCTCTCCCCAAATCAAGGCAGCCATGTGGGCTATGCATAAAACAGCTACCTCCAGGTATGCTACCACATGTTGTGGCATAATTCCTCCTGTGGGTTGGGCCACTGGGTGTGGGTCTGTGCTCACTTGCCTCTTTCTCCAGGCTTCACTGGTGACTCTCCTTGTCTCAATACAGCTACCTCCAGGTATGCTACCACATGTTGTGGCATAATTCCCCCTGTGGGTTGGGCCACTGGGTTGTGGGTCTGTGCTCACTTGCCTCTTTCTCCAGGCTTCACTGGTGACTCTCCTTGTCTCAATGCATTAAAGTAGTTGGAGGGCAGCCTGCATGGTGGTGGTGGCTGCTGCTGTGGTGGTGAGCTACCCTTATGGCAGAAGTGACTCTGGTAGTGGCTGTGACAGATGATATGTGTGACAGTGGTGTCTGCAGTAGTGGTGGAGGCTGCCTGTGGCTACTGAGGTCCCCAGGCATGCTTCTTGCCATTTGCCACTCCCAGCCTTAAGTTTAGTTCTCACACATGTTTCCTAGAGATCTCACATTAATTGCATTTTCCTACCACTAAGTGTGGTGCCAGTCTCCACTGAGATGTTGATTCTCTGGCTGTTCGTGTCATTACAAACAAAAACAAAAACAAAACATCTTAGAGAGT
>NW_007737752.1:38621-53380 GCF_000696425.1 Galeopterus variegatus | reverse complement strand
TTGATTCTCTGGCTGTTCGTGTCATTACAAACAAAAACAAAAACAAAACATCTTAGAGAGTTCTTACTCTCCAAAAGAGAAACAGGATTGAGCCTCAAAACTTACCCTGAATCCCTTATATGCACTTCTTACAGTGATTAATAGTTTAAGTGATCTGAGTTCAAATTGCAGTGCTGCCACTTGCTAGTTGTGTGAAATTTATTAAATTAAATACCAACTTAGAGCCTCAATTTTCTCTTTGTAAAATAGAGAAAATGATGCCTGTATCATTGGATTTTAATGAGGATTAACTGAGATGGTACAAGTAAAATTCATAGCATACAACATTGCATATAACTGATCAGAAAAAGGTAGGTGCTATTAGCTGAATGTCTGGAGGCAAGATCAGATTTTCATTTTAATTGCTGTCTTTTCTAAACTTAAAAAATCCAAGAAATATATTTTATTTGCTTTATGGCATTCAATACTTGGAGAATTTATTTTTTTAAATAGTAACACCTAATTAACTGGATTTATGAGAACCAAAGTTGTCATTTGTTTCCCTAGCATCTTTGTAGGGAATGCTCCTTCCTAAGTTCTAGTGAAGTTTGAGTGGGATTGACCCTACCTCTTGGCTTCAGAGGTTTGTCCATGCTCTATGTTTGGTTAAACAGACTTTGGTAAAAATGTGTGGTCAGGGATGGACATACAACATGAGCCAGGTGTTAAGGGCTGAATTGTGTTCTCCAGAATTATAGGTTGAAATCTTAACCCCCAGTACCTCAGAATGTTACTGTGTTTGGAGAAAGGGTCTTTAAAGAGGTATTTAAGTTAAAATTAGGTCATTAGGGTGGGCCCTAATCCAATAACTGGTGTCCTTATAAGAAGAGGCATTTGGACATAGACACGTACAGAGGGAAGACAATGTACACAGGGAGACAGTGGCCATCTCTAAGCCAGGAGAGAGGTCTGGAACAGATCGTTCCTTCAAGGCCTTCAGTAGGAACCATCCCTGCCAACAGCTTGATGTTGGACTTACAGCCTCCACAACTGTGAGAAAATAAATTTCTGTTGTTTAAGCTACCCAGTCTGTAGTACTTTTGTTATGGCAGCCCTATCAAAATAATACACCAGAACAATTAAATCTATTGTCCTGGGAAGTGTCAGGAGTGTAGCATGGTCCTTTCGCTGGGATTACTAGCTAAAGGACAGTGTACTCCTATGGCTACTGGTGGTCATCTTTGCCATGCTGGTGGGTAGTGCCTGCCCAAGGTAAGGACAACACAGATGGCAGTAAGATAGATCCTAGGAATATTAGGATCTATTAAGTACTGGGCTACAGCCATGCCTGAGACTAGCTGTACCCTAACTTCCTAGTCGGATGAGTCAATACTTCTTTTTGTTTAGGAAGTTTGAATGGGGATGCTTTCACATGCGATCAAAGATTCTTGACTAATACCCCTGCCTGAGACTAGCTGTACCCTAACTTCCTAGTCGGATGAGTCAATACTTCTTTTTGTTTAGCAAGTTTGAATGGGGATGCTTTCACATGCGATCAAAGATTCTTGACTAATACCCCACTTCTTTTGAAATGCTCATTTCCCTACATTGCATTATAATGAGTAAAAAACTGATATTTTGATGTTATGATTATGCTACTGTGGATAATTTGATATTTATTCTCATTTCATCACCTTAAAAACAAATGTTTAAGTTTTATTTTAAAAAGAAATCCCCATGTAATGTATGCAATAAATACCTGAATCTATCTCTGTGCCTCCTTACTTTTGTTCCTTATCCAACCACGGGCTTTATCTCCTCTGACCTGCTCTGTATTCTGCAATCCCCCACCTCAGTGGTGGAATAATATTAGGGATGGAGGGTGATAACAAAAAATCTGCTCTGTCCAGTGCCTTGGGGGATCTGAGATATGTCAGTAGTCATGTCCACCTGTCCTGGAAAACATTATTATCATAGACCATTTTTACTTAGAAGAAGACAGGATGGCACCAAAAAGTCATAAAATAACCTAAAATGCCTCTTGTGTCCCTTACCCTAGATCCCTACATGTAGAACGTAACCTAGTAACAATCCCAAATCTATACGTCATGTACAACCAATAGAAAACCTGATGAAGTAATTAGGTGGGGCCGTCCTCTCTCTCTCCTTTGATCCTTCCACCTTCTTGTGGTTATAAAATGCTAAACTCTGCTGGCCATCTTCTAAATGCATTTTTCAGGGTGACCTGACCTACATGTTTCCCCATTTGCAATTGTCATCCTGGCTTAATAAATCTTTGCTATATGTATGTTGCCTCAGTTTCTTTTTAGGTCAACAAGGGAAAGTCACAAATGTCCCCATGTCAGACCACTACTATTTATAAAAAAAAACCAAAAAGGAAGAGTCATTGTAAATAATTTCTTCAAATCTGTTTGGTGGTCCTAGACCTAGTCCTTTTTATTTTTTTTAACAACTCATTTGACCTACTGAGTACAAAAATTCTTTTAAGACCTTTGTCTTACTTATAAAACAGAGTGAATGCTGTTCATATGATCTCAGATGATTCTGTCATGTCAATAAATAATTTTTCTTTCAGGTTTGAATATTCTAGAATAAGCTGATCTTAAATCCTCACCTAGACCTACAACATTTTAAAGGATAGCACTTTATTGAGTTTATCACATTGCTTTATTTGGTATTTTCTACTTTCTTTTAAAAACGCATTTAGTTGCACTGTGTAGTATATCTTTTTAACTTAAAGTTTTAGATATCTATAGTAACAATATCTTTGAGATTTACTACTCATTTCTCTTTTCTTAAACTACTTCAGTTGTTTTATCTGTCTTTAGCAACTTGAATATAAAATTTAAACAGGCACCTTGTTCCATAAGGGACCATTCGTGTTTATGGGTGATTCCTTTCCAGTGTTCTTTGCTATCTTTCATTCTCATGCTTTACTTCTGTCTACTCTTTCCCTCTGAATCAATGCTAGTTCATTTCAAGAGTAGTTATACATAATTAATTGTTTTGCAACTGACTGAATTGACCATATGGCTACCTAATTTGATGTTACAATAAGCTGACACTTTGATATAATCCAGATGATACCATGAAGCTGAGAATATAGGTCAATGATGTTGGCAAAAATTTAAAAATCAGTACTAGGAAAAATATAAATTTCTTCACATTCAAGTCATGTTTTTATTTTTATTTTTTGTCACTTTACTTCTTTCTCTTTCCTTTCTCCACATGTTGCTTTGATCGTGGTATTTTTTTATGGTTCCTCTTTCCCTTAATTTCTTCTCAAGTAGCACAAATGCTTAGCCCAGCATAAGAATTTCTCTCCTGTGGGTCTTAACTTTCATCAAGCTCAGCCTTCACTCTTCTCGAGATGGATTACAAGAGGAGCAGATTTAAAATTCACTGTCTGTCATGAATAGCCATGGAAAAGAAAGATGTTTATAGAAAGTTACATTTAAAAATGTTTGTTTAAAAACTCATTATTTTGCTCCTGCGGGATTTTCTCTATTAAATTCATTTCAGCAAGTAATGATATTCATAAAAAATGTACCCAAGGGCCTTAACAAAAAGGAAGAGCCATCAGACAGCATTCATATCATGAAGATAATAGTTCAGAAGTTAACAGAAAAGACCTCCATTTTATGTTGAATTTGGTTATTTGGTTTTATAGTGCTTCAGCTCCCCCTCTAAAAATGTACCCAAGGGCCTTAACAAAAAGGAAGAGCCATCAGACAGCATTCATATCATGAAAATAATAGTTCAGAAGTTAACAGAAAAGACCTCCATTTTATGTTGAATTTGGTTATTTGGTTTTATAGTGCTTCAGCTCCCCCTCAGTGCAAGTGTATACGCGTACACTATCGCACAGATGCATAAAACACACACTATTAGAATTTGGGTTATTTTAATTTCATGATTGTTTCGGTTCATCAAAATGCTTATTTAAAATAAATGAGGTCAATGTCAGTTCACTCCTCTCTCATTCTGTACTCTTTCCCAATCTTATTTCCAGTGTAATAGTGACTTGTTCTTCCCAAATAGTTCAGCTGCAATTGGAGGTTGCAATTGCAGTTGGTACATTCTCACTGTGGCTCTGAGGAAAAGACAATTGTCTGCTGGAATGGCCTGTACAACCACAAGAAAATCACTGTTTATTGCCCTTATAATAAAAACAAATGAAACAGAGAAAACAACAAAACACTGCTCTTCTTCCAGCTTCTTTTGAACTTTCTCTAGAAAACTATGCTGAAGGGCAGAATAGCAGACTACTGAAGAGCGGGAGCTCCAGAGTTAAAGTCAGGCTTGAATACTGACTCTACCATTTACTATGTGGCATCAAGTGTCAGTTTCCTCATTCATCACATAGGTATTTATGAAGGCAAAATGAAATAATGCATGAAATAAATAACTCCTA
The DNA here is from genome assembly GCF_000696425.1 of Galeopterus variegatus. Taxonomy (NCBI): domain Eukaryota; kingdom Metazoa; phylum Chordata; class Mammalia; order Dermoptera; family Cynocephalidae; genus Galeopterus; species Galeopterus variegatus. The sequence continues at coordinate 48,966 of NW_007737752.1, read as the reverse complement.
TCACGGAATAAAACTTCAGTAAATGTAACTCGTTATTGTCTTAATAGTACTGATTGGTATTTGTAAGCCATTTTATTACTTTTTAAGTATTTAATCTTTTAAATTTAGTTTTTTTAGTTACTTTTTATTCCCACTAGATTTCAATCTTTGAAGGAGTTTTACAAAACCATTGTCACTATCTATACTTAGCAATCACAGATATTTTTGAGCATTATGGTTGGAACAATACAGGATTATGCTCTTCAGGTGTTAGTAAAAAAGATACTGGAAGCACCTATCCACTCTCTAAATGTGCTAAATGTCTGGCCTGAGCTAAATATGAAGGCTCTGGAATTCTGTAAGGGAGGGAGAAAGACTTTTTGGGGAGAGGAGTACATATTTAGAATTCTAAGAAGCAGACAAATTCCTCCTCACTGCATGAAATAGACCATGAGGCTGGAGACCTGCATTTTAGTCCCATCTCTGACACTATCTAGGCGTTTACCAGTTAACCTTGGGAATCTAGGTCTCTTCATTGATCAGGTTAATTTTCTAAGAGAACTGCTTTAATCATATTATTCTACAGCATTAAAAATCTCTACATTGCTCACTGAATTAAAGTACAAACTCCATGCTTGGCATTGACAGTGCTGCACTAGTCGCTGTTCTCCAGATACACAGAAACAGTATGATAGATACAGATATAGATGGATATATAGATATAGATACATGAGGAGGGATTTATTAGGGGAATTGACTCACATGATTATGAAGGCTGAGAAGTCCCACGATAGAGCATTTGCCAGCTGGAGAACCAGGGAGGCTGGTAGTGTGGCTCAGTCCAGGTCCAGGTCCAAAAGCCTCAGAACCGAGGAAGCTGATAGTGTAACTCAGCCTGAGGCTTAAGGCCTGAGAGCTGGGGGACTGCTGGTGTGAGACCTGAAGTCCAAAAGCTGAAGAATCTGGAGTTCTGATGTTCAAGAGCAGGAGAAGAAGGTCATCTTGGTTCGGGAAGAGAGAGAGAGAGAATTTGCCCCTCCTCTGCCTTTTCTGTTCTATATAGGCTTCCAGCCAATTGAATGGTGCCCGCCTACAGTGAGGGCAGGTCTTCCCCACTGAATCCACTGATTGACACAACAATCTCCTCCAAAAACACCTTCACAGACATACCCAGAAAACGTGCTTTACCAGCTGTCTAGTTGTCCTTTAATCTAGTCAAGTGGACTCCTAAAATTCACCATCACAAGGGCTCAGCCTGCTTTCCTAACCTCATCTACCATGACACTGCTGCACATACCCCACACCTACCAGATGGTGTCCTCACTCCCTGGGTTCTTCCCATGTTCTTCTGTTTCAGCCTGGCCTGAATGCCCTTCTCCATTTCTGTCATTTTCTCCAATAGTGAACAGCACTGCCTCCTACCAAGCTGCCAAAGAGGTCTTGGTTTCCCTTTCGCATTCTCTCGGTGTTTTCCCTCCTCAGTCAATCATTTGCCACTCAGATCTATTAATTTTCCTTGACAAAAAGATTATTGTAGTAGCCTCCTGTGATGGTTAATTTTATGAGTCAACTTGATTGGGCCATGGGAGGCCCAGATATCTGGTTAAACATTATTTCTGGGTGTGTCTGTGAGGTCGTTTTTTAGAAGAAATTAGCATTTGAATTGGTAGTCTGAGTTAAGCAGATGGTCCTCCCCAGTGTAGGTGGACGTCATCTAACCCATCAAGGTCCAAATAGAACAAAAAGGCAGAAGAAGATTGAATTCTCTCTCTCTGTCTGACTGCATGAGCTGAGACATTGGTCTTCTGTTCTTGAACTAGAATTTACACCACCAGCTTTCCTGGGTTTCCAGCTTGCAATGGCAGATTGTGGGACTTCTTAGCCTCCATAATCACAGGAGCCAATTCCTTGAACAAATCTCATTTTATATATCTGTATCATGTCTATATCTATCTCTCTGATCTGTCTATCTGTCTATCATCTTTCTATCTGTATCCTTTTTTTTTTTTTCCTTTTTTGTCTTTTTTCGTGTCCGGCAACGGATTGCAACCCTCAGTGTCGTGCCCATACCAGACCGGGACCGGCAACGGGATCGCAACCCTCGGTGTTGCGCCCGCACCTCGCTCAGCCAGTGAGCAGCAGGTCTGTATGTGGGATCCGGACCCTCGGCGGGAGCGCTGCCGTGCTCTCAAGCGGCGCACTGTAGCAGTGCGCCACCGGTCCGGCCCTTTCTATCTGTATCCTATTGGTTTGGTTTCTCTGGAGAATCCTGACGATACACCTCCTAATGCATTTGGCCTCCCTTACTCTCTTTCAATTTGTCCTTCATCTGGTGGCAGGGTGAGTTTTCTAAAATGCAGTTACAATTGTGTCACACTCTGGTGTACAATCCTTCAATGTTTTTCCATTAGTTTATGGATAACGACCAAAATCTTTTCATAGCCCACATCAGATTGTAGTTATATGTGCTTTTGTTTTGTATTTCTTCTTTGATTAAAAGCTATTAGAGAGCAGGCACTATTTGTTACCCAGTCTACATTTCCCAAAGCATCTCGTAGATTAACTTGCATATAGTGGGTGTTTACTAAATGCCTGTGACACGATTCTATCAAATGGAACTAATATTATCTACTTTACCTTTCTTGAGGAAGATGTGATGAATAAACAGTAATATGTAGAAGAGTATTGACAACATTAAATTGGCCCATCCTCAGCAACTATATTTCAAAAAAAAAAAAATCTAAAAATGCATGGATGATTCACATTCCATAAGTCCATCCAAAAACATCATTGTGTCAACAAAGTACTCAACAGAAACTCATCTTTACATAGTTAATGTTGGAGAGATGATAACTTTTGCAAATTTCAAAAATAGTGGCACTGCTTTCTAGACAGAGTGCAAAGAAGGTGAGGTAGGATGTAGACTATAGAGCTATCAGCAACAAATAGGGCAGCATGACTTTTCAAAGCTTAAGACTCTGTACAGTCAGCCAACAAGCATTTAATGAGTATCCCAGAGAGGCTTAATGTTCCATACCATTACTCAAGGACCTCTTTTCCTTGGCTAAGATTGCTCAGTAAACCTACAAAGCCAAGTGGTCTGTTGCCAGAATTCCAATAGTCTCTCTCTTGTCAGCTCTTCTCTCCCTCTCACAGTAGCAAGGCATGGAAAAGAGAAAATGAGATGGGACAGCTCTCATCTTGGCCCACTTCAAGCACTATTTCACTGTAAAAATGGAACTCCCCACTGCTCCTCTTAAAGAGCTGAAAACTTTTCTGCTTAGAATTCAGTGACTCATTCCACTTGGATACAAATTCATTCTTTCTAGGACGGAAACCATGAATTCAAGTGCAGCTGGCCAAGTTGGGGAAAGAACTCTAAGCCAGTTCTGGGAAAGAACTTTAAGCCTTTCCACTGATTAGGAGAAATAAGTCAGGCTCTTTTCAAAGGGTTAGAAGCATAACTGTGCTAGTGAATAACAATTTTGGATCTGGCCAAAGAGTGCTTGGGTGGTACATAGATTACCATTCCATATTTTGTTTTTTTAAATTTAAGCATCTAAGTTCCCAAGTGATTTTGATAAATGTAATTTTGGATAAGCATCAAAGGAGGAGGAAGAAAGGACTAGAGTGAAAATAAAGGTGGGTTACCAGGTATTCATAAGACAAGTGCCTTTTTGCTAAACTCTTGTAGCTAAAGTTAGAATTTTCAATGCTGTATATAATTGGATATTGCTACCATATGTGAGTGCTTAATATATGCTAGAAGCTAAGCTAAGTACTTAACCTGTAGAATTTCATTCAGTCTTCTCATAGACCCTGCGTGATGGATGAATTATAACTGCCAAACTGAATCTACATTGGCCTGAGAAACCAATGGGCATTTATTCAGCACTGTTTAGGGTCTAACGTGGAGCTTGACAGAGGAGGAAAGGTACAGTACATAGAGGAAGCCAATATTTAATAGAACCCCAGCGAGGGAAAGGATGTGGAAAGAATAAAACTGATACCAAACTCCCTTGGGCAGTTGATCATCTCTTGTAGCTTTTATAAATCACTGAAATGTGTTTTGATTCAAGTTTTCTGGTCTGTATGTTGCAATAGTCTGCTAAGTCCTTTAGAATCACTTAGTACCATGCTGTCAACCAGGTTAAAGGAAACTCAGAAAGAATGTAATTAGCCTCATTTTCTAACCCAAAACCTCGCACAGGGGACCTAGAGGCTCCTAAGTGTCTGCTATGGTTTAGGAGGCTGTATTTCAGTAGCTAACCAAGGTGTTCTTTTGTGTATGTCTTGCCCAAATCCCTTAAGAGCATCTATGTATCTTGACAATTTTTAGGACAAATCCTTCTCAAGTGAAAAATAAACAAGGATTTTAAAATATTTCCTTCTGTTTCAGACAGAATTCCAGCTGTCTACTTCTTCCTTCCCTCCAGCAAAAACAAAACTAGGGACTTGCATCCATTTACAGTCTGCAAAGTTTAATCTTTGTGCTATCTTACAGGATGTGTTCCTTTTGCTGTATTTCCTATATCGGCAAGCTCTTCCAGTCTTTTGCGTAATCTCTGGTGTCTCTTAGTGCTTCTCCATACTCATTGCAACTCTGTTACTTCAAGCCTTTATTAGTTTTCTTATTGCTGTCACTAATTTTTTGGTTCATTTCCAGTCCAGCCTTATCTTCTTCCTACCAATCCACCATGCAGCCACAGTTACCCTCATAAAACCACCACAAGTCTTATTTGCCTTAAACCTGCTTAAAACTGACTTCAAGCCTTTATTAGTTTTCTTATTGCTGTCACTAATTTTTTGGTTCATTTCCAGTCCAGTCTTATCTTCTTCCTACCAATCCACCATGCAGCCACAGTTACCCTCATAAAACCACCACAAGTCTTATTTGCCTTAAACCTGCTTAAAACTGGTGATAAGTCCTTATTGTTCCCTGAGGTCTGCACAATAAAATACCAATTCCTTGGTGTTAGAGTTTGAGGCAGAGCTTAATTATGCACTCTTCTTCATTTCTGGATTCTGAATCAATTACGAATTAGATGCACAAGCCAGATGGGGATGAAAATGCAGTACCTGATTCACTGCTGATAATTCCACACTGGGACTTGGGTCAGAAGCAGGCTAAAATATGGCCCCTGCAGTCCTTCCCCTGAGCTTACTCAAGATCAGGAAGAGCTGCTGGAGAACTATACCCCATTTCCTTTTGGTGCAGTTTTGGGATCTGGGGATTGTCTTAGAGGTTGAACAAACAATCCCAAGCCAGTTTGCAGGGTTTGAGGAGTCTCTGGAAACAAAACTTCCTTAGAGTCTCAAAGGGTGGCCAGCTCTCTTCTAACTTCTGGAAATCTTAGGGGCTAGACATTTAGACCAGGGATCATGCCATGATGTGGTCCTTGAGTCAATCAGGTTTTGGAGTTTCTGTCTCTATAATGTCTTTACCTGCTACTTCTTGGTCCTTGCACAGTGGGATGGGATAAAGAGGTAGGGTTGCATCCTCATGGATATCTCTCTAAAATGGAGAAATTACTGCCTTTTGAGGTGGGAAGCATATAGTCAGAAGTTTTGGGTAAGGACCTAGAAAATTAGATTTCTTCCACTGCTCCTGCTTTTTTTCTTTCTTTTTTTTACAGCCAATACTATCTCCTTTCAAAACATGAACATCTCACTTTGTATCTTCATAGGGATTTCTGGAAGAAGAAATGATGTCTTTAGTGGGGTTATAGGGGCCCTTCCCTTCTGCTGCTAGAGGGACACCTTGGGCTGAAGCTTCCAGGACTGTAGTGAAGGCTGCAAAACATCATCAACCAATTTTAACTTTGCCACAGGGCTCCCAGACACATGCAAGTGAACTGGTTGAGTCCCAGGACACAACAAGGAAAAATGTACCCAGCTGTTCTGCTACCACCTGATGAGCTCTGCTGGCCTCCCAGGTAAGGAAAAGTAGCACTGATTGCTCAGCATTTCACTGTTCTCAGCCTAATCCACGTTTTAATATTTCTTAATTCCAACACCCCACTTCCAGGTACTGATCTCTGCATTAGGCAGGATGATTTGGGGTGCAAGTTGGAGAAACCCAGCTTAAACTAGACTGTGGCTAGAGCTATGAAAGTCCAAGATGTGTTTCTGGCCTCAGGCTTGGCTGGATGCAGGCGTTTAAACTACATTATGAGGAATTTAACTCTCCATATTTTGGCTCTTCCCTCTGGTGGTCTTTAGCTTTAGACAGTGTATTTTTATAACTGTTTCTAATACGAGAGAAAGAAAGATCCTTCTTTTCCAGTGACCTTATACCAAATATGATGGAGAAGGTCTGACTGGCCCAGTTTGAGGCATGTAGCTCTCCCTTGACCAGCTGCAGTGGTCAGAAGGATGGATTGCTCTGAGCAGCCAGGTCTGAGCCATATGTAATGTGCCTACCTCTGGGACACATAGGCATAGGGATGGGGGAGATATTTTTTTCTTATCTACCCTGTAAGGAGGTTGGGGTTTCCTGAAGGAAGAGAGTGGAACAGACAAGCAACATACATCCACTACACAGACTGTATCTCATTCTATTGTAATAGTGCATTTATGTGTCTGATTTAACTTCCACATTAGACTCAGAGCGGCCGCATGGTGAAGAAGATCACACGTTGTCACTCTCACAAAGTCAGAAGGAATTGGCAAAGTCTGGATTTTGCTCTATTAAAAAGGAAGAAAAGAGAATCCCCCAGCACAACAGCCATGTGGGCATGTGGCACTTGCTCTAACCACCAGAGCTGATTGGGTCAACACCCTGCCAGTGTCACTGAGAAAGAATGCTGGCATAGCCCCTCACCCTGTGCAGTCTGCAGAAGGCTGAGGCTCTGCTGTGCTGTTGCTTTGGAGGTCTGCAGAGATGGGGCATCTGCTCAGCTTTTCAGTGCCCCATACACTGCCAAATTTTCCCAGCCCACAGGATTTCTGAATATAGAACAGAGGATTCTCCATGACTCCGTGATCCCCAGTCAAAGGTGCTGTCACCAAAGCCTCCTATACCCACATGCTCTTTTTTATAATGTCCTTTAAAAATTAAACTGCTTATTTTGAATTCATTTAGCTTTACAGAAAAGCTGCAAAAACAGTACAGATTTCCCATATACTCTTCATCTACCTTCTCTTCATGTTAACGTCTTACAGACCCACGGTGAATTTGTCAAAACTAAAGAATTAATATTACCATTAACCAATCTACAGACTTTATTCTGATTTCAGCAGTTTTCTTAGTAACATTCTTTTTTCTTTTTCTTTCTTCCAGGATACCACATTGCCTTTAAACATGTTCTTTTGATTTACTCACAGAGCTAATCCTCTGGCGCCAGGGTGTTGGTATGGTAGACTGATTGCCCTAATGGATTGAACTTATCATTCCTCCTTGTAAACATGCTCCTTGTAATGTGAAATTTTAGCACTTTCTGTAAAGAGGTGGTGTCTGCTTCCCCACCCTGGAATCTGTGGTTTGATTTGGGCAATAAATTGCAGCAGATAAGATATGCCCATTGTGAGCCTGGGCCCCAAGGGGCCTTGTTCATTCTCTTGAACAAGGAGATTCCAGCCTCCTTCATGAGAAGAAGACTGAGTTATCCTGTTGGGATTCACAGACTAGATGAATCAGACAGGAAATATCCCAACAGAATACTAGGGTGTACTAGACCATCCAGACCCTAGTTGAACTTCGGTTGACTGCAGGTCCATCAGTAAGTCTAGCCAAGCTCAGCTTAGACTGTCCCAGAGCAGCAGGACTCCCCAGGTGGACTGTCGACTTGTGAGCAAAATAAATGTTTATTATTGTAAACCACTGAGATTTTGCAGTTGCATTTATGCTCCAGGATTGTGGCAATAGATAACTGATATAGCTGAGTCAGGATAGATTCTGGTATTGGCCATCTGGTGGCTCAGATCGCACTATCACCAACAATAAGTTCAGTTAAATTTGTTGAATTTTTCAGATTGTGGGTCTTCTTGGAACTGGTCTTAGACTTTTGTAACCAACTTTAGTGAACCCTTCTCATAGGCGCCTCCTCTCTTCATGCGAGTGGATTTGAATAGAAAACCCAAATATGGAAAATTATTTCTCTCATAGCACTAGGTAGTCCTGGGTATTTTTCTCACCTTAGTATGGTTGACTTGTGCACATTGACTGCAGTGGTGGGTCACCAGGATATGCCCCCAGGTCTCTTTCTTTCTAATTCTAAGGACAAGAAATCTACGCATATGTGCTCTAGGATTTTGCTGCTACAGATATTTCCCAAATAAGCTGTCTGTATTGGCAGGGTTTTCTGCTGACTACAGTGGGCACAAGTCTGGAATTTAAATTTGATGTCTTCAGCCATCTTAGAACAAGAACAAAAAAAAGTTATCCCCCTTTCCTAGGATAGCCAATGTCATTTAAAGAAAAGAAAAACATTCTCTAAACTGTGGGATGCTGTTTTGGGGCAAAATCAGTTGCAAGGGGGCATTATATAACCTGTGTAATGCTCACTAATCAACTTTGCTTTTCTGGTCTTGGAGCTAAATTCTGGTTCCCCTGGTGAAGGCTGTGGTCCTCTCACTGAGTTCTCAAGCCTTTCCTCCACCCTTTCCACTCTCTTGGATACCTCTTACTTCCTACTGGGATAGTGGCAGTTTTCCGAGCATTACAAAGATGCAGGTGTCAGCCCCAAACTTTTTCTGTTCTCCCTCCAGAGAATATCTTTACCCTCAACTCCCCTGCAGTACGAGTTTCGGTATCTTGTGGATGGATAAGCAAGAGAGGGAGCCACAGTGTGTTTCTGGGCTCTGATCAACAGCAGTCACACAGATTGCTGTTATGCAGTGTTCACGGCCACTTCCGTGCTTAGTTTCCAGCTCTGCTTTGGTAAGCATGGAGGTAAGGAGGATGATCTTTAACCTTAAAAGGCACCCCTATCTCAAATGCATACTTCAAAGACACATTGGTGATGGGTCAGTTTAGAGTAAGAAGTCCTTTGATTTACAAATGAATCAGATTTTTACTGTGAGTCAGACTTCAATTGGCAAAAGTTGTCATCTTCTCTTTCTCTCCATTATTTTATATATTACAATGTATCAATCTTCCCATTTTTAAATGATGAATTTAATGGGATCAGCACTTAGGCAAGCAGGTTGCTAAGACCCTAAATATCTATACATTTGATCACTTTATCAGAGATTTCAAGATGCTTCCTCCCTTGATACCAGCACGTGGTTGGAAAGAACAACCAGGCAGAGTGTCCAACATTTTGCTAACAGTGCAGGAGTAACACTTTATATAGGCCCTATCTGTTGGGCTGCCCTATACATCCCTTGTTTTTTGCATGCCTGGTATCTCAGCCTCTGTACTCAACCTAATCTCAGCCTTTAATTGCTGATTAAAGGCTTGAGTGATGATTACTGAGAGGCTTAAACACAAGGGACATCACTAAACTTGGAGAAGTCCCTTTCTATACCAGTTATCCCATCTGCCCTGAGCCCTACTGTCCTCAAAGGACAAGGGTTATTATGACATTCCTGACCCTACTGTAGCCCCAGGACAGGGGATGGGACACATCCTAGGTCATTTCATTATTTCCAATCTTTTCCAGATACTCCTTAACTGGTTGGATATGAGGATGGTTCTCCTCTTGGCTGCAGCAATCTGTACTTACCCACCTTCTTCACCAGATGCAGATGGATGCAGAGAATTTGTTTTGTGGTTCTCTGGGATTCATTTGCTCAAATCCTTAGGTACCTTGCCTATTAGTGGCTTGCAAAAGAGTGTTGGCACCTGTTTCTGGAAACTCACTGATGCTACCACTTCAGTTTTAAGGGTATCTGAAACCACCCATTTAAATGTTCCTTTCAACAACTGGAAGAAATTAAGAAGTTAGGGTTATCCCTAAACCTTGTCATTTTATGCAGAGCTGATCATTCCTGGATTTTTTATTTCTTTTTCTTCTTTTCAATACTTGCATCTTGTTTAGAACAATTCAAAAGATACATAATCATTAAAAAAATTCAAACCTAACAGAAACATATAAAATATACAAAAAATCCTACGGCCAGAGTAACCATTCTGTTTAATTGAATGTCTATTGAAACATTCTGTCTTTAAAAATATACATATCATAATCATAAAAATACACATACACTGATTAAAAAGTCAAATAAGGGCCAGCCCATGGCTCACTTTATACATATCATAATCATAAAAATACACATACACTGATTAAAAAGTCAAATAAGGGCCAGCCAATGGCTCACTTGGCAGAGTGCGGTGCTGATAACACCAAGGCCGCAGGTTCAGATCCCAGATAGGGATGGCCGGTTAGCTCACTGGCTGAGCGTGGTGCTGACAACACCAAGT
>NW_007737752.1:36906-38159 GCF_000696425.1 Galeopterus variegatus | reverse complement strand
TTTTTTTTTTTTTTTTTTTAAAAAAAAAAAGGTCAAATAAGTCCACAAGACTCATAGCAGAAAAGATGGTTCCTTTGCTCCCTTCCTCCCTACTCCTGAGTTCCAGTCCTCAGAGGCAACGTTTTTATCTTTGTGTGCTTTGGTCTCTGATTTTCAAGTTGAAGTCTTTCCTCACCTATCTGTTGATCATTTTCTGGCCATGTTTAATTAAAAGTAAGACCCTCTAAAGACGATTGGAAGTTCCATGTGCATGGGTGGGGGAGAGGACTTACAGACCACACAGGGAGATTAAGTGGGAGCTCAGATGTTTTGTTGTGTCTCCGAAAAGTCCTTATGCATTGGTCTTTTCTCTGGGCTCTTCAGTTTGTCCAGGAAAGAGTCCTTTAATCTCTTGCTGGGGCCCTTGGTAGAAGGGAAGATAATATACCTGGTGGACACCATCCTGGGGCAGAGCCATATGATGGGATAGGTATCTATTTAGTATGGAGAACTTGGGGTTGTGCCTCTCCCCTTCTCATCCTCTCCCCTTCCAACTAGTGTTCCTCCGTGCCTAGTGTTAGAGTGTCTGGAGCAGACTTTTTCAGCCAGTTTTCTGAGAGTATTAAGCACTACAGAAAATGATCCTAGTAGCTATTTCTTCAATTCTTTCAAGAATGGTACGTAGCTCGTACTGTTTCTCCTAGGGGAGGCATTCATGTATTACATGCAACGAATGCCTTAGGGCATCAGGGCTAAGTTTTCTCTTGAACACTAGTTGAGAAGGGCTGATCTGGAGTCCTTCTGACTGGGTTTCTCTAGAGAATAAGTCTCTAGTCTCCTGCTGGGGCAGGGGAAGTGTAGCTGCCTGGATGTGCCAGAAGGGGTGAAGGATCTAGAGGTCTAACTCCCTCTTACAGTCTTTCAGACACTCCCATTTGCAGTCTCTTGCTCAACTTTTTGAGGTAGCTGGTACCTCCAGTGCCCAAGTCTTTCTGGGTTTTGTGGAAAGGACTTGCTTCATGTTCACCTTCCTGTTCCCTACTCGTGGCACTCAGCTGTCTTGGTTTCTCGCCACTTCTCCATCTTCCAAAAACGTGTTGACATTTCTTTTTCTCTTCTTTTTTCTGTTTTTATTTTCTGTTTTGTTATACATACATGTGCAGTACAATGTTAATTTTCAATAACTGCATAGAATGTGTGCTGGTTAGATCAGTATATTTAGCTTATTCATCATTAAAATATGCAATCATTCTTTGTGTATTTTTCACTATTGT
>NW_007737752.1:32291-35360 GCF_000696425.1 Galeopterus variegatus | reverse complement strand
GTGGTGGGGCATGGCTGAGGACCCTGGCCCTCTCCACTTTCTGTCTTGGTTGCCCAGGGACTTCCGTTCCTTCTAGGTGTTACAGGTGTTCTTTGGTGAAATGAGACCTTTACTAGTTAATATCAAACTTTGGTTGTGGATACTTTGTTTTTTCTTTCAGTTCTGTGTTGGATTATTAGCTACCTTCTAGGCTTTATAGGTATTCTTTGGTGATGTTACATCTTTACTGGTTAGTAGCAGAACTTTGTCTCTGATCTGTGGGTTTTTCTGTTTTCTTTTAGTTCTGTGTTGGATTATTAGCTACCCCACACTTAAACTCTGCACTGGAACTACTTTGTTGTCTTTTGCTTACTTCTAAAATGGGGGAACTTCATGTGAGGACCAGCACTTGAGCTGTGTGGTTGAGCTAAATTGCTGCTTTGCTGCTGATTCTCTAGGGAAGACTTTTTGTGCAGCTCAGGTTTTAATGATTGACTTTATAGGTACTTCTGGCTCTCATGAGATCCGGTACACCTGGGTTGTGTAGAAACTCTGGTCTGGGCCTGAGTCTTTTCATCAAACTGCACCCCATGCAATTCTATATTCCTGACCAGTCTCCTCTGAGTGGTCCTGCACTGATTGGGGAGCTGGTCGGCTGTCCTTGCTGTGCCCCAGTGTTCTCCCATTGGGCCTGTCTCCCCCACTGCCCATACTGCAATCACTTCCCAGGAGAAGGGCCCTGCTCCAGTCTCTTGAGATGACTCACCAGCCTCTGAGTGGTTCCTTTTTTTCAGTTGTTGTGACTCCTCAGTCCTCTGTGGGTCCACAGGAACCCTATTAGTGGTCTTGCTGTCCTGAGGGCCACCAAGGCCCTCTTCTCCCCTGCTGCCTCCAAGCGACTTCATCTGAAGGGCACAGCTGAGGCTTTGCCACCTCTTGTTCCATGCAGTCAGCTCCAGCCTGGAAGTGGCCGGGGCTTGAAATGGTCGGAGTGGTCCTTTCTTCCTCTCATCGTGGCTTCTCCTGCCTTCATGTTCTCTGTAGGTCTCTCCTCCTCTTCCCCTGAGCTCTAGTGGCCACAGTTTGGCTGTCGTTGCTTTTTTATAGTTGTAAATTGGTTGATTTATGGGAGAGAGTGACACTGGGGACTGTCCATTCTGCCATCTTGACCAGAAGTCACCTACAGCATTTTTTCAAGAGAATGGATTTTCTCTTTTTTTTCTTTTATCACTGTCAACATTTTTATTAATGCAGAGCTCATGTTCGTGTTGTTGTAATCACCCATTTCCCCATTATTATGATAAACAAAGCAGGAAGTCACACAAAGGAAACAGCTCTGGGGCTGTGATTTCTGTTCTGTGGACTTGATCCTGGCTGTGATATGAAGGGTATCATGTGATCGTTATATCACATGTAAGCTCTCAAGTGCAAATATTTTTTAAAAATATATAAACTGGATCATGACACACCCACCGTTTTGCAGCTAGCACATTTCTCTTTACATATTGTGAGCCTCTTCCATGTCACTATATAAANTCTCTCCTTCTGAAAGTTCAACATATTATTGTGGTCTTTCTTTTCTTTTTTTTGTTTGTTTGTTTCTTTTTTCCTTCCTTCCTTCTTAGCACCCAGTTATGAGTGAGAACATGAAGTATTTCTCTGTAAGTGGCTTATTTCACTTTATATAACTTTCTCCAGACTAGTCCATGTTGCTGCAAATGGCAGAATTTAGTTTTTCTTTTATCAGCCCTAAGGTTTTTATTAAGTCCAAATGTGTACTCATTAAAGTGCGGTTGTCCTTAATAACATGAATGACCTGAAGAGCTTATCTTTTTTTATCACGTGGTGCTGTAGATTGTATGCTCCCCCCTCCTAAACCTCATTGAGGCTTAATTCCCATTGTAACTGTTGGGGGTGGGAAATCCTATTATGGTAATTGAAAGGTGGGGCCTTGAAGAGGTGATTGGATTGTAGGGCCATGCTGTAGTGAATGGATTAATAATGGTGGTCAGGGGTGGAGTTCTGAGGGCTTTAAAAGGAAAGCACAGGGAGAGTTTTGTCCTCTCTATCTGCTCCACCATTTTGCAATGTGATACCCTGAGTTGCTGTAGTCACACCAGGACAAGACCCTCACCAGATATGCTTCCCGGACTTTGGACTTACTAGTCTCTGAAACTATAAGCAATTAATTCAGTTTTCTTTACAAAATTACCCAGTTCCATGTATTTTGTTGTAAGCTACAGAAACGGACTAATACATCTGGTCTGTCACTCTTGTTTCTTGTTGCATTTTAGAAATATGCCGGGTCAGAACTCAAATGCTCTCTCTCTGGTGCCACTCTCCCTAGTGCTCCCTGAGAAGAGTTCGATCTCNGTTTTGCAGCTAGCACATTTCTCTTTACATATTGTGAGCCTCTTCCATGTCACTATATAAAAAGCTAACTCATTCTTTCTCTTTCTAAGACATCTCAGATTGTTTCTAATTTTTCTTGCTATTCAAAACCATGTATAATAAACACGCTTTAATACACTCTTTTGCTCATTCGTTTAAGTATTTCTGTAACACTTTTTTCCCCAGAAGTAGAATTCTGAGTCTAAGAGTCTGCACCCTTTCGCATAATGATGGAGAAGGCCTTTCAAAATCCTGTACTGTTTTATGCTTTCCTGCCTATTCAGGGTTAGAATGCGTACTTTTTCATTCCCTTTCCAAAAGTGTGTTTATTTTCTCCATTTAATCTTCGCCTGTCTGATAAGGGAGACAGTATTGTTTTAGTTCACATTCTTTTGATTATCGCTGAGGCAGTGATAATCTCTGCTCCACTTTGTCTCCACACACGGACACTTTCCTCCCATTTCTGATAAGTAGTTGAAGAAAGACTTGCCCAGCCCTAAGGTTTTTATTTTATTTTATTTTTTTCTTTTTTTATTAGCATATCTATTATTACAAATTTTAATTATTCTTTATGCCCCTTACCTGACCAGTCACTCCCCAACACCCCTCCCCGCCATCTCTAGTAACCTTAGGTTTCTTCTCTCCTTCTGAAAGTTCAACATATTATTGTGGTCTTTCTTTTCTTTTTTTTGTTTGTTT
>NW_007737752.1:22375-31514 GCF_000696425.1 Galeopterus variegatus | reverse complement strand
AAGGATACTGAGGGATGAGAGTTTTGTCCTCTCTATCTGCTCCACCATTTTGCAATGTGATACCCTGAGTTGCTGTAGTCACACCAGGACAAGACCCTCATCAGATATGCTTCCCGGACTTTGGACTTACTAGTCTCTGAAACTATAAGCAATTAATTCAGTTTTCTTTACAAAATTACCCAGTTCCACGTATTTTGTTGTAAGCTACAGAAACGGACTAATACATCTAGTCTGTCACTCTTGTTTCTTGTTGCATTTTAGAAATATGCCGGGTCAGCACTCAAATGCTCTCTCTCTGGTGCCACTCTCCCTAGTGCTCCCTGAGAAGAGTTCGATCTCTCAGTATCCATCATCTTTAGCTATAGGTGGAATAATCTCTGTAGTGGCCTTTCTTGGCAATTTGTCTAATCTTTGGAAGCTTCATTTTGTATCAGTTCCTTGTGGTAGTCACTAGAGATATAAAAACTGGCTAAGGCTGTCTGTGGCTTCAGATTAGACTAGGAAAGTGATTTGGGCACCTATTATGAATCTCTTCACATTCACTAGGCTTAACCTTTTACTCCAGCCACTGTTATAACAACCAGTTGATGCAGGCTTCAATGAATTTTGGGAGGCCAAAGTTGACTGTACCTTACCTTGAACCTCTTGCTTCCTGTTCTGGGGCTTCTCTGAGGCTGTGGCAGAGGAGGCCATAGGACTGCACTTGGCTCTATTGCACGTGGCTCCTGGACTTATGGTGGAGTTAACACCCTGGGAGCAACCTTGACCAATAGGGGAAGGGTCCTGCCACATATTGTTGTCTTCCTTTCTTCCTTTCTACGTGGATGGTTCTGAGGTGGATTTCATAAGACTACTTAGCAGGTTCTTCAGGAATGAATTGCCCAAAGCAGTGGCCAATATATCTGTGGCAGGCTGAATAATGACACCCTAAATCCCTGGAATCTGTAAATACTTTTGTTGTTGTTGTTGTTGTTGTTTTTAATATGGCAAAAGGAACTTTACAGATGTGATTAATTTAAGGATTTTAAAATGTACATATTATCCTGGGTTATCCAGGTGGAGCCAACATAATCACTGGGAGCAACCTTGACCAATAGGGGAAGGGTCCTGCCACATATTGTTGTCTTCCTTTCTTCCCCTACGTGGATGGTTCTGAGGTGGATTCCATAAGACTACTTAGCAGGTTCTTCAGGAATGAATTGTCCAAAGCAGTGGCCAATATATCTGTGGCAGGCTGAATAATGACACCCTAAATCCCTGGAATCTGTAAATACTTTTGTTGTTGTTGTTGTTTTTAATATGGCAAAAGGAACTTTTCAGATGTGATTAATTTAAGGATTTTAAAATGTACATATTATCCTGGGTTATCCAGGTGGAGCCAACATAATCACAAGGATCTTTATAAGAGGGAGGAAGTAGAGATTGTAAAAGGTGTGATAATAGAAGCAAGAGGGTGGAGTGATGTGAGAAAGGTGTCATGAGCTAAGGAATCCTGGCCTCTAGAATCTGGAAAGAGAAAGGGAAAGGATTCTACTTCCAGAGACTTCAGGAGAAAACAGCCCTACTGACAGCTTTGATTTTAGCCATAAGCCCTATTTTGGACTTCGACTTTCAGAATTATAAGATAAATTTGTGTTGTCTTATGTTTGCAGGTAAATTTGTGGTAATGTGACACAGCAGTAATAGGGAAACTAATACAGCACCCATGTCTCATTCCCTCATCCCTCACTCCCATTCCTTAGGATCACATTCCTATAATCTCAGCATCAGCAAATGTTATCTAGAGGTTTATGGGTGTTGCTGAAAACATATGCTTTCCCCTGCACACCCTGGCTTGAGTTATGGTTGGTAAGTGATCTCTAAAAGATCAGATAGACTGTTTCTTGACAGTGCTTGTTCTAATTTAAATGATTCAGAAGTTCAGGCAGAAAAATCAAAAGTTATTTTGTAATTTTAGCAATTTATGAATATTTAACATAATACAATATTGTACATAGATTTACTTTGCTGTTTTAAAAGTGCTTTCATCTACAAGTCTAGAAATATGTTTATCCCAATTCTGGGACATTTACACCGAAGACATAGCTCTGCAGTTGCTGAATCTAAGTCCTGTCTTAGGCAGGGAAGGGAGAAAGCCCAGGCCTTCCAGCACGATCTGATATAGAAAGGCAAGTGTGGATTTTTTTCTGAGTGATTCCAGAGGACTCATTTTCTCTGTGCATATTTGAGTGTCCTGTGGTAACCTCTTAGGCTGGTAGTGAAAACATTAGGGAAATGTTGAGCTTGGAAAATGCCAGAAATTCTCTATATCTACTTGTTTTTGTTGTTTAAGTAGATAAAGGAATTAGGCTGCTATTAGAGGTAACTGGCTTGCCAATTTCAATTTGTCAAAATTAATCTCTTTTGAGTTATATAAACACACACAAATAGAAACCTGCTTAAACTATTTTTAACTAATTTAAAAATTAGTTAACTAATTTTTTAACTAATATTTTAAACTAAAAGTCCCCCAAGAGCGAATGTAAACTTTCAAATTAAGTCTTAAAGAGGGTGTAAAGAAAAATCTCAATGATGTCTCAAACCATAAGAAATAATTATTTAACACCAAAATTCATCTGACCTTATAAGTACTTGAGAAAAAGAATTTCCTTTTGGGAATTTCCATCTGAGACACAACTATTTTCATACTGCATCTTGCTTGTATTTTTGGACATGGTATGGCATATTTGGTGAAGTACAAAAGGAATTAAATGTTTTGAAATTTTCCATGTAAGGTTTATTTGGGGGCAGGTGGTAGAGGGGAATTTTACTTTTAAGACTGTTTTAAGATTTTCCTTAAATGTAGCTCTAAGGTCATAGAGAGAAACGAACATGAATGAAAAATCAGAAGTGAGACCCTGTTAACTTAGTGATAGACTACCCTCTATCCCCATATTAAGGCACATTGGTTGCTAGCAACAGAGACCAACTCTTTTTAACTTAAGCATATGAGAACTTAACTGAAGCATATGAGGACTTTGTTGGAGGGATTCTGGATAGCTACTGGATTACAAGGAACTGCTGAGTCACAATGCTTCTGGAAGGATAGTTCTTAGGAACTGTCGGGAATTTACTGACTGGGTGTTTTCTGGGCAGTGCCCTTGGAAACACTCAGCCCTAGTGGCTTCCATCTGTCTTTCATTCTGCAGTCCTCCAGGAAAGAACGTCTAATTGGTCTGGCCTGGATCGCATGCTCTCCCTTCAGGGCCCTTGGAACAGCACCCCAGGACCAGAGGATGAAGAAGAGGTCTAGTCCTCCAAAAGAAAAGCTGAGGTTGTTACCATGAGAAGGGGGAAGGGAGACTGTGCCAGCACCCAGTGTATGTGGCAAAGCAGAACCATCAGGCCCCTTTAGCCTTATCATCTAGCACAAAGTCAACTGAATGCAGGTAGAAAGATGACATTCAGAGTAAGAAGCTTCTCTTTGACATGCTTTTTCTGTTCTTCCTCTGAAGTTTTTGGGTGGATTCTCAGTGGAAAATTCTGGAAGGGAGGGCACTGAGCTGATGGAAAGGCATAGATTGGGAAAGTTAGGAGGTCAAAGCACACAGACAGCAATGACTCCTTTCTCTTATATCTCACACATTTATTTCTCATTGTTAGAATTTTTTTTTAAATGAGCCCAATTTACTTTCT
The DNA here is from genome assembly GCF_000696425.1 of Galeopterus variegatus. Lineage (NCBI taxonomy): Eukaryota > Metazoa > Chordata > Mammalia > Dermoptera > Cynocephalidae > Galeopterus > Galeopterus variegatus. The sequence continues at coordinate 27,839 of NW_007737752.1, read as the reverse complement.
ATTTTTTCCCCATAATTATAATAATGATAATGTGATCTATAATAATTCATGCAGATTCTTGGCAAATCTCAATAAGAGTTACTGGAAACTGGTGTAATCAACATTCTATATATACTTACCCTGACCCCGGGAATTACCATGTATTAAAATGTAATGACATAAACTGCTCCTATCTGATTATAGTAACATAATGAGATGGCTTCTATATCAGGCATGAATTTAATTAAAAGAATGTGTCAATGATGAGCTTATAGGAAATGATTTAGATAATTAATGGTAAACATTGACTTCACAAACAACTTTATTTCTATATATTCCCATCCCTTCTCCAATCTATCCGGAGTTCTGAGATTCTAGTCTTATGTGAAGAATAGTCTCACACAATATTTGTATTACTTTTAGGAAAATGTTCCCACGGTTTGACTCACTTACAGGTAGAAGTGGATTTACTTTGTAGTAAATGAAGCTTGAATTTCAGTACTGCTCTGCTACTGTTTGAATGTGTCCTCCAAACTTCACGTGTTGGAAACTTAACCCCCTGTGAAACAGTGTCAGAAGGTGGAGTCTAGTAGGAAGCGATCGGGTCACAAGGACTCTGCCCTCATGAGTGAATGGGAGTGGGTTATCGCATGAGTGGGTTGTCATGAAAGCACATTCATCTCCTCTTACTTTCTTGATCTCACCCTCTGTTACCCTTCCACCTTCTGCCATGGAATGATGTCCTGGACAGACGCCAGTGCCAATCTCTTGGACTTCCCAGTCTCTAGAACTGTGTGCCAAATAACTTTCTATTGTTTATAAATTAACCAGTCTGTAGTATTCTGCTATAACAACACAAAACAGACTAAACTCCTTTCACTTATATTGGCCCCTTCCAAGCCCCTGTAGCTAACTTTATATTTTTATGGCATTTTTCTTAAAGATAACCCCTCATATTGTATCAGCTTTAGGTCCCACAAATCCTGCTTCTTCCCTGCTTGTAGATTTTGGACATGTAACTAACTCTATGTCAGCTGTCTCCCCAGCCACATCCTGATTGTTCAGTTGCATCGGCCCGGGTTTGGAACATTGCATATTCAATCATTTTGTCAGGATATCCAATAAACAGCAAGGATTTTTTTCATGTGTTTTTTTGGTATGATTTCCTGAATATTTGGTAGAGCATAGGGTGGGAATTGTGTAGGAGTGAAAGTTCTGCATTAGGAAACGTAGAACATTTTTAAAACTATGGTGTTAGATATTTACCTTCACTGGCCTTCTTTCTTGGTCTTACCTCTACCAAGATTCTTCTTCCTGCTCCCCCCCTCCCCTTTCCTCCTCATCTTTCCCCTCCCCCTCCACCACCTCCTCAACCTCCTTTTTCTTCCTGCTCCCCCTTCTCTGGATCCTCTTTCTTGTTTTGAATTTTCCCAGAAGTCTTCAAGCTCCTGTGCCCTATACCAAGCAGTGTGATAAGGCTCTCTCACCACTCATACCTCCAACTTGCTTGCTTATCTATCACTATCTAGGGAAATACAGGAACATTTAACTGCCCTCTGATTTTTAAAAAACACTTTAATGAAAGTCTTCTATGTGAGTTTGTCCACAAATCCTTGAAGTTCCTCATATCCTTGAGGTGCCTCAAATCTCACTAACATGACTCTTTAAAGTATTTTGTTTTCCAAAAATGTGCAATGCTTGCACCAAGAGGAATTTTGGGAACTGAAATATTCTCTATCTCTGTCTTCGTACATGCCTCTTTTTACATTTAAGCTGTAGTTAATTAAAAAACACATAGGATTGCATAATTTTCTACCTTATTACTGTTGTGTCTGTTCCCCTCTTAGCCTAGTGGTAGTGGCACATAGTAGAGACTCAGTAAATGTATGTGGAATGTTTATTGAATGAAGTTACCATTTTTATAAGGGGTGGCATATTGAAATCTGCATTTTTAATATGGCTTGATACAAGAAGTTGCAGGAAACACACACACTGATTGGACCTTTTCCCCAGAGGGTTGACAGAATGTGTATACATTGGAAGAACATAGAAAGGAAAAGAAAACTAAATCCAATATATCTATTTACTTAAATTATTAATAATGGGAATATTTTGAACTAAATAACTATTTCCTACTTGACATTTGCATGCCTTCAAAACATTTTACAAATGATGCTTTATAGGCTTTGGAAGTTTTACAAAAAGATAGCTTCTATAGAAAAATAATCTAATTTTTTAGAGAACTTTTAAAAATATTGCTCACAATAAAATACAGAGATAGATTATGTAAAATGACAAAGAATAGATTTTTATGAGTAAGAAAAGAGCAAACAAAGCTTTTTGTTCCTCTCACATATTCTGAATCCTACAGAATATTGTCATACAGGGAAAAGCAATTTTCAAAATAGCAATTGAAGGAACAAAGTATTTTTAGGTCCCTGAAATGGCCTCTAACTTTCTACAGCTCCTTGTTTGTACCAAATTTTAACCTGTATTTCCCTTTAATTAGTGCCAATTCTCTGGCCAAAGAGGAGACATATTTTCTGACTTCACCAATGTGTTCCCCTTGGTATCATCTGTCACTTTTGTCTCATCCTTAGAGTTGACTGGGATCAACTGTTTGACTCAAGATAGTAAGTGCACTAATCTGGGACGAAGTGTCTGGTTGATGTACATGGAATTCTATCAGGTATTTCTTAGACTAGGTTTTGTCACACGGCCACTGGATTAGGATGAAGACAGTGAAAGCCACGAGGTGATATTATCATGTGGCTGGAAGATGGGAAGTAGCTCACTGGGTCTGTTGAAGGAATTGTAAATGGACCAGCTTAGTATGGTAGTGGAGCTCTTACTATCAAACACTTCCTTAAATAAGCTCAACGACTCCAGCTAAATCTATTCTTAGAGCCGAACATATTTATTTCTAAGAGACAACATTAACACTAGAATTTTCTATAAATCATGACTTGGGAAATCTTTTTGTTCAGTATACCTTAAAAGGCATGAGATTTTGTAGAATAAAATAGAGATTAAAATTAAAGAATCACAGTTTTTTTCCTTTGCAAGTTCCCATGACACTATTTATTATAACTTCATCTTCCATCCCTCCTTGAGAAGTTTAGTCATCGTACTTTTTCTTAGCAGTAGACACGAACTGAAAATCTAAACCTAAAATATTTTCAGGGACAGATTGACAGAACTGGATTTAGTATTAGGAGACATTGTTAGTTTGGAACAATATGTTATTTCGTGAAGTACACATGGCCTAGGATTTCTGTAAGAATTCATTTTGTAAATTTGAAAGTAAATAAAGCAAACTTAAAAAAGATTTCCCTTTCCATTTTTTTTTAATTGCAGTATTTTTTTTTTAAATGGCAGCAGCCTCCAATTGTTGCTTAACCTATTGATATAACCACAGTGCGATCACTGATTTTAAATTCTCAGGCAACCCTTTTCTTGCTATGGAAACCCAAGTCTATTCATTTATTATTGTGAGTACTCTGGGGAGGGAGATGAGCCCATTGATCCAGCAGTGCACCAGCTAGTAAATTTTTAATGTTTATTCCCATCACTGAAATTATTTCAGGTTTGATATTGAAAGACATTCACATGCACAGATTGGTGTGGCCTGCGGTACATAACATACTCCTCAGTGGGTTACAGTTCATTTTATCTTTGCAGATTGACTTACTTGCTGGGTAGTAGCTTCGCAGCTTTATTTTCTAGATGGTTGTCCTGCTGTTCAGATAGATTCTCAGTTAATCTCGATGTCTTTTGGTAGAAGGATTATGTAAAATACACTTGATCCCTACTCTTTTTTAACAATTGAATATTATTAGAACTTTCACACCCTCGAGTGTACTTGAGAATTATCAACCTTTATAATTACCATAATACTTATGTTCTTCTCATTTTATTTTTTACTAGAGATCCTTGGCTGCACAAGAGAAAGACTCTGCTTTCAGATTTTCACTATGGGGATGAATACTTTGCTTCATGCCATTATAGTGATTCAAATCTGAGCATTTAAATCCTGGCCTTTATTTTCGATCCTTGGCTGTCTGCCTCAGTCCCTGGAGCCATTGTCATTTTCCCAGATGTCATATGCCTTCTGGTCCATTCAGGGGATCATGAACGCCTTGCAGTATTTGAGACAGTTCTTCTGGAAACCTATATTCTGCTGAGCTAGTTCTGATCAGCTCAAATTTTGATTTCAAGATCACATGGCTTTCTGGTCCTCTTGTAGATTCCTGCCTTTTACCCTTGGATCTGACACTTGGCTTCCATTTTTTTGGGTAATTCATTTTTTTCACAGTGGTTTTTAAACCTTGTTTCCCCCTAGTGGTTTTTGGTCTCTCTGTGCCCCTGGCTCTGAGTAGTTACAGCCTCTACTGCTCCCATTCAATCCTAGGCTATCAGGGCCTGTTCCCAGCCAAGTACTTGACCATCAACCCAGCTGAGTCAGACCAGCAGCTCCCTCAAGAGGAAAAATTCATATATTGTTTAATCTTTTCTATATCCTTTTACAGCAAAATAGGTACAAGCTTTCTGCTCTCTGGTTAAGAGGGGCTCCAGATATCCTGGGTTATTATAGCAGTGTTTATACTTCCATTTTAAAAATTGTGAGTTAATATTAACTACAGCTTATTCATTAAAAATTACACATTCTAGGGGTGGCCCATGGCTCACTCGGGAGAGTGCGGTGCTGATAACACCAAGGCCATGGGTTCAGATCCTACATAGGGATGGCTGGTTTGCTCACTGGTTAAGCGTGGTGCTGACAACACCAAGCCAAGGGTTAAGATCCCCTTACCAGTCATCTTTAAAAAAAAATAAATAAATAAAAATAAAAAATAAAATAAATAAATAAAAATTACACATTCTATTGGCTTCTCTACAAAATTAGTTCTATTATTTCTCTCATCATTTGCGAAGCTCATGAAAGTCTGAGAGAAGAGGATATCTAAAAAAACTTCTGGCTAGTCATACTTGTGAAACATTGTAATGCTCTACCTATTATGTTTAATTCATCAAGTACATTTTTAAAGAAAAGTGTCTTTTTTCATGGCTCTAATAAGAAAGTGTCTTTTTTCATGGCTCAAATAAGGGATTATTCAAATACACTAGAAGACAGTGTTTTGTTTAAAAAAAAAATATGGGCCCTGGAAGAGTCAGACTTCTTAGATTCCAAACCTGGCTCTACATGACTTTGGACAAGTCACTTAATTTTGGGGGCCTTGGTGTTCTCATCTCTGAATGGCAATGTTGTGGGGATAAATGAGTTGACATATAAAGTGCTTAGTATGGGGCCTTGTTAATAATAAGAGCAAAATAGGTGTTATCACGACATGTATGTTTTGTCAGTTAGAGTTTTCATTTAAGAATAACAGAAATCCTGGAGCAAGATGGCGACGGGTCTGGAGCGGGCGTGCCAGAGGACAGAGCGAGCCTGAGAAGTGTGTGCTGTGCTGCCAGAGTACTATTT
>NW_007737752.1:20522-21716 GCF_000696425.1 Galeopterus variegatus | reverse complement strand
TTTCCAAGAGCAACAAAAAACAAATAAATCACTGATCAACTAATCTACAATGAAAAAAAGCAACTACAGTCTCGAGGTTTTAGGGCTGATGCAAAAGAAGATTCCTGAGAGCGCCCCAACTGCGCCGGGAGACCGAGCAGCCCAAGGCAACAAAGGCCAGGAAAGATGACAGCGGTGACGCAGAGACAGAGAGGAAGGTGCGGGACCGGCCCAGCTCTGGGAGCTTTGTGAGTGACCCCAAGCCCAGCCCCGCTTGGGGGGCAAAGGCCTGCCCGGTCCCCGCTTACCACACCAGGCTAGATGCCTTCATCAGTGCTGCCTCCATTTTCTCGGGGGGGGGCAGAGCCTGCCGGCTCAGATCGGGCAAGCCAGCCATCTTCGCTTGGCGCAGTTCCTCACTGAGCCGTGCCACTTGTGTGCCTCAGCGTGGGGCCCCCCGGGGCCTGCGGACCTGCCACCAATCCCACTCCACCCGCAGATCTCTGGTGGGGCTGGTGGCGTGGGGAGCCCCCGGCCAGCATCGGGAGGGCAGGGAAGAGGATCCTGGCCAGACTGTCACTCCACCACACCTGGGGGCCCCAGGTAAACTCCCTGCTTTCGGGAGGCAGATACCATCTCTGTGGCCTTCAGTTCGGAAAAACCCCAGACTGATTTCTGGTTGGGAGAAGGGTGACTGGGGTGCCCCTGAGCCCGCTTGATCCTGCCGGAGAGCTAATGGCCTGAGGGCGCTGAACCGGCTCACGCTGGGGGGATTCAAAGAGGAACTGTGTGCTGTGGGATCCTCCCCGGGGGTGCTCACGCCCTGGTGTGGGAGATAACTCAAAACACAGGGGGCCACAATACTGGGGGGAAGGTGGGAGGCCCAGAGAGGACCTTGACCAGGGCCGCAGGAATGCCCACAGTGTCTGTGGCAGAGGTCTGAGACCCCTTCGGGGCTGGGCGGGACTGAGAGATGAGGATTGCAGAAGACACGCCCCAGCCCTGTACTGAGCGCACAGAGAGGGGAGGGGTCCAGCAAAGGAGGAGGAGTCTTGGAAAAAAAGACGCACCCTCCGGGAGGCCCCATCCTGTGCACACAGAGAGGGGAAACACCCAGATAGCGAGGCAGAGACTTAGAGATCTCACATACCCTGTCGGGCCGGCAGGACAGGATCCAGCTGCCAGGGCCAGAACTCAAGGAACAGGGAGAACTCC
>NW_007737752.1:0-16024 GCF_000696425.1 Galeopterus variegatus | reverse complement strand
AAAAATGCCTCTATTGATATCTGTCTGATCTTTTTCTCATGATTAGTCTGAGGCTGTGTGGTTTGAGAGGAAGATCACAAAGGCGACATGCCATTCTCATTATGTCACAGTGAGGGAATAGATACTATCAACACGACTTATCACTGTTGAGGTTGAACTTGATAACCTGGCTAAATAGTGTCTGTCAGATTTCTTCACTGTAAAGTTACTCTTCCCCCCTCCCCTTTTTTTGTACTGTACTCTTTGAACACAAGTCACTATGCACAGCCCACACTTAAGAAGTGGGAAGTGTCACTGACTGAATAATGGCCCTTAAGTATGTCCACGTGCCTATCTCCAGAACCTGTGAATGTCACCTTATATGTCAAAAGTGACTTTGCAGTTGTGATTAAATTAAGGATCTTGATATGTGGAAATTACCCTGGATTATGTGAATAGGCCCTAATTGCAATCACAAGTGCCCTTATAAGAGGGAGGCAGAGAGAGATGGACACAGAGGAAGAGAAAGCAATGTGACCACAGAGGCAGAGATTAGAGTAATAGGCCCAGCACTTAGCAGAAGCTGGAAGAGACTAGGAATGAATTCTCCCCTAGAGCCTCCAGAGGAAGCACGGACCTGCCAACATCTCGATTTTGGTTCAGTGATACTGATTTCAGACTTCTGGCCTCCACAACTGTAAAAGAATAGAACTTTATTGTTTTAAGTCACCAAGTTTGTGGTAATTTCTTACAACAGACACAGGAAATTAATATGGAGAGTTATGCTCCACCTCTGTGAGGGTGGAGTACATTCATAAATTATTTAGAGTTCTTCTGCGTGGGAGATTTGTCTCTTTGCCCAAATTTATTTATTTATTCAATCATTTAGTTATATCAGCATGGACACATAAATAATTATTTTATACTTTGAGTTGTAATCCCACACTACTTTATTTATTTTGCTCTCCACATTCTTTTTAAAGACAGATGTCATTCTCCATGCAGGTAACTCGCAACATCCAGAGCTGCCTCTGGCAGGGCACATGAGAAGGTTCTAGGGACTAGACAGAGATTTGGAAGGTGAGTTTGTCCAACCCTGTGACTGAGGGCTGGATACGCAAACTTTGAAATAGACATGGAATAATAAACTTGCCATGAAAGCAATAATGCAAAAGACAATATTTCTCACACGCACATACAAAATAGATTTTTCATCCAAATTAATAAATGGATAAATAATATCTATAAAATATTTGTCAATTCTTTTCACTAATATAAAATAACAAATGTCATATTCTGTTTGAACTACCCTAACAAAATACATAAGACTGGGTAATTTACAAACAACGGAAATTTATTGCTCACAGTTCTGGAAGCTGGAAAGTCCAAAATCAAGGTGCCAGCAGATTTGGAGTATGGTGACGGCTCCTTCCTCATAAATGGCGCCTGCTATGTGTACTCACATGGCAGAAGGGGCAATCAGGCTCACTCAAGACTCTTTTATGAGGGCTGTAATCCATTCATGAGGACAGAGCCATCATGGTCTAATTACTTCCTAAAGGCCTCACCTCTTAATACTATTGCATTGACAATTAGGTTTAAACGTATGCATTTTGAAGGGATACAAACATTCAGACCATAGCAATGAGGAATTTATACTTAAGAATAGAAAGTTGATTCAGGTCTTGGTTGATGTTGCTGATGGATTTTAGTCACCCTGGACTAAGCAGCTAAGGTCTGTTTTCTTCACAAATACCTCAAGGAAAAGCCACTTCACACCCATAAGTAGTTCTCACTCAAACAATTTTATGTTCCTACAGACAAGGTTTTCCTTGTTTGCAGCAGAAGTCTTTCTGCTTTAATTTCAATTTTCAGCCTTCCAGAGATAGAGTGAGAGGATATGTGTGTTCAGAAAGTTCTAACATCCAAATTGGGCTGTGGACAAGGCAGGCTGCAAAGGCAGGGATACCTGAGGGAAGGGTGAAAAGAAAGAAGCATTATCTAAGTACTAGATACACAGGCCTCGGTTTCCTTCAAGTGCCATTAGCTTGCTGTGAACAAGCTTGTCAAGAACATATTTCTCAAAAAAAGGGGGAGTTTACAGGCCAGTCTGCAGGAGTTAAAAAGGCAGCCTTTGGCATAGGACAGACCTGGGTTTTCATTTTGGTGGTATCTCTTACCAGCCGTGAGATCTTGGGCAAGTTACCTTCCTGGGTCTCATTTTTCCCATCTGTAAAATAAAGACCATATCTATGTCACAGGTGTGTGGCGAATAGATGGAATCCTGTGCCTATGCAGAACATGGCAGAGCTAGGACCACTACACTACAACAATCAGTCATTGTTGTTATGGTTTTGTCATTATTTGTTACTGTTATTTAGTAAAATCATAATAGTAGCACAATTTCTGGAGTCAGAGAAAGTTGATTTCAAATCCAGGCTTCACCACGATAACCCTGGGCAAGTTATTCAACCTCTCTGTGTCTCAATCTCCCCAACTGCAAAATGGGGAAATATCATAGATGGTGAAGATTAAAGTTAAATAAAATTAAATTAGATGATGCATGTGAGGCACTTAGCATAGCGCTCAGCACATCGAATGAACTCAATAATGTGATCGATTATTATCATGTTATTTTGAACACTACATAATACCTATGATCATGCATTGGTCCCATGTTGGCCACAGCTTCTGAGGGCCTGCAAGCTCATTCCCAGGTCTCACGCTGACCTTAACTAGACATGGAAATATGTTAGGGGCCCAATCCCCACCTCTCTCTCTCCTTCCCCCGCTGTGCATGTGGGCTCCTGAATTGTTCTTGCCGCCTTAAGTTATTATAGCCCCAAATGCAATCTTCAGTGTTCTCTCTAACTCTGAGCAGAAGCCCTCAGGCCAATAACTCACCTTCTGCCTTTGAGTTTCTGAGTATATTCTTGATGAGACTAAAACTGAGCCCCAGCCCACGTTACCCAGCAGGGTCTGGACCTGACTCCTTGCCTGGCAGGCACCAGCCCTGACTCCTTGCCTGGCAGGCACCAGCCCTGACTCCTTGCCTGGCAGTCACTAGCCCTGACTCTTTGCCTGGCAGGCACTAGCCCTGACTCCTTGCCTGGCAGGCATCAGCCCCTGTCTGAAGCCGTGTTCACTTGACCTTCACCCTCATCTGCTGGCTACAGCCCTGCTTCGCCTCCCACACACCTCTGTAGAACTAGGGCCTTGCTCATAACTTCCTATTACTTCATCTCATCTACCATCTATGACCCCATGGATGCTGGCACAGGTTGTCCAAGGCTGAGGTCACTGTGCCCTCTAAGCCTCTTGCATCCCAAATGCCACCCACCTCTCAGTCCCTCTAGCCCCAGCCCACACCCTCAAACTGACTCCTGCTCTGCCAATACCAGTTTCACAGCTGAGGCACTGAAAGATAGCCATTACCTTGTTTTACCCCACAACAACTTTTGAATTGTCCCATTTCACAGATGTGGAAACTGAGCCCCAGAGATATTCAGTTATTTGCCTAATGTCATGTGACTAATAACTTCCAAAGAACTTGGTCTACCCTGACCTCTAATTCAGGGTCCGCTCAGTTTCTTTTATCACAGAGCCAAAGCTCAGGAGAGCCAGCTCCCTGATTTTCACTTTGGATGGCAGTGAATTGAACTTTAAAGTCTTGGCAGGTAGTGCTGTTCCTGACTCCCAGGCATTTGGCATTGGTTGGTGTATATTTCCAGAAATACTCTTCTACATAGGGGGAAAAAAAGGAACGCATTTCAGTTTGACTAATAAACATGTGATCCCAAGAGCTCCACAAATTTTTTAAGCCTTCAAATAGTGCAGAGGCCTGCCCAAGTGGGAGAGACAAGGAGGTATTGAGTTGGGCGGAAACATCTGAATTTTATTGCAAAGGGGCCCTTTAGGATATAAGTGCTGTTAACATGATCCCAGGAGGAGGGAAACAGGATTTTCCAAGGCTCTCCCATGCTCAGTGGTGCTCTGTATCTTGGAGGACCTGGGGGCCTCAATGTCTGAGCAGCCAGAAGTTTGGCCCTGGAGTCCTGTGTGTGCACAGGTAAGCACAACAGCATCAGCTCTGGTGGACTTAAAAGCCATATTCGACATCATCAGGAAGCAAAGACTCCAACACATAAGTCTGGAGAAAAAGATAGTCCTCATCACCATCAGAAATGACCTTCTCAATTTAATTGTTTACATGCAAGTATCTCTATGTATGTTCCATAGGGTCAAGGGCATTGCCCGTTCACTTCTAGATCCCCAGCTCCTACAAGAGTGTCTGGCACACAGCAAGTGATCAGTAAATATTCTTTGAGTGTGTATATTATAGTTTCCAACTCAAACCTTATGTGTTAGCTACCAGCAAGACAAAGAGTTCTGTGCTTTCATGGTCACAGGGTGGAGAAAGTCAGGTAGTCAGGAAGGAAACTCAGTCCATTGCCCAGTGATCAGAGGTATGGCCAATATAATGGAGGCCAAGGGCATCTTCACTATTCATATCTCTACCAAGTGTTTTGATGTGTTATAATGAACTTATTTTGCCAAAAGGCCCATCTCATTAAATCCACCAAATGTCTTTCCTACCCAAAACTTGGTAAGTAATAGTGATTATTATTAGCTATTATTGATCACCATATGCCATGCATATATAATCACATCAAGTTCTCACAGCAACTCTTAGATTTGTATTATTATCCCCATTTTACTAACAAAGAAACTGTGGCTTGGAGAAGCTGAGAAACTTGGCCTGGGTTTACAAGTGTTAATCAAGGGATATGAGGTATGAGTCAAGTCTACCCAAAGCCCGCGCTCTTAATCACCATGCTATACTGCCTCTCACAAGGTCATAAAATAAGTGAATTGCCTTTTTTTCTCCTATGTCAAAATTCCACAAAGAAATCCAGCCCAAATTGTCCTATCAGCCATGGATTATTCAGTTATTTTCTGGTAAGCAGCAAAACTGCTCTTCTGAGTTGACTAGGTGACCGAGGTCATCAGTCCCTGGTGTGCCATCAGAGTTAAATCAGAACAAGGGAGGTGGAAAACAGCCATGGTCACTCTTAACTGCTCAAAAATAATACAGATGGTGGCAGTATAATGAAAGGAAATTGTGTTTTAAATCAACTTGTTGTCTTCCCTCTATGGGTCCGTCCTCCCCTGTCTTGAGAAGAGATGGGCTTGGGTGAATTAACTTTTAGAAGCATATCAGAACTATGGGCACTAGGCACCTGAGACAATCATCTGAATGAAAACCTCATGGAGTCATGTGTCCAGCCCTCCTCCTAGGAAAGACCAAGGCCCACCCAGAATTTATCCTGATGCTATTTTAGATGATGAAGGTACCATGGTCTCCTAGCATCCTCTAAGAAGGTAATTATCCCAAAGGAGTAAAAAAAAAGAAAATCTGTTCTTTCCTGTTAGATTTATGGTTCCTTGTAATAGCTTGACATGGGCCACAGCCCCATCTAGCATCCCTCTCTTCCCTTGAACTCTCAGCCCTCACCAAGTCAACCATCATATTAACTCCCAAGACAATGCCACCTCTGTCCCTCGGAGAGGAATGAGCCCAGGGACTCCATCTAAATGGCATCACAGTCCTGGCTGATTCAGGAAGGATGGAGTCCTCCCAGTGTCCATTTTCTAAAGAATGTGTCTGTAGGCATTCCAAATTCCACCCTCTCAGAAAGCCATCCTGCACCCTTCTAGTGGCTGCCTCAGGGCCGTGCAAGAGCCCTCAGCTCTCCTTCTGGGCTGACAGTCCAAAATCAGTCTCTCGTCTGCACCACTGGCAGTGTGCTCCATTTTGGGTGCCAAGAAGGTGGTACTTTAGCTGGGGGGTCAAGCGGAAAGGAAAAGATACATAACTGCAGCTGCACCATGTCATGACATCAGGGTCTGGAAACCAAAGAAGGCACAGGATGGAGAAAGGGGAAGGACATTTGTTTGGAAACCATCTCACACAGTCCAAATTAAACAGGCTGTTTGCTCAAGTCCACTTTCCACCTCTGCCCCTCTCTCTATTAATTTTTGCCTCTCTTAAGAGCTCTCTCCCTCAACTCAATGTCCCACCTCTGTAAGAGTCAAAGGAATTCTTCCTGATCCTATAAGGGCCTGAATTGCCTGCGTAAATTTAGTATCATCTGTCCCATCTTAAAATGCCAGAAATGAATGCCCACATCTTCTCTTTGAAGTGTCTCCTGAAAATTGCAGCCATCTCTGATCTCTCTCCTTCCTCAGCAGTCTTGGAATGTACTGACTGGGGCATCCAACTGAGCACTTGAGGGTCTATTCAGCCAAAGAGAACTCATGACTTTTCCATCTTGACTATTCTCAGATCATTTTGTGTAAGTATCTTGTCCTCCCTAGGAAAACTGTAAGCTCCCTGGAGTCTAGGACTGAGTCATGTAGCTCTTTTGTGTATGACACTGTACCCACCATGGTTCTGAATATACAGGACATGTATAAATTTATGGAGCTGCATTGAGCTGAACAAAATTAAAAGGAGGCATACGGCAGAAGATGAAGCCACTAGGCATTCTTCAGGAAAATGGTCAGTGGCTTCCAATTTCAGGTGAGTAATGCCTAGGAGAGGCCCAAGGTCTATGCCAGAATGACACACACCCAGTACCTGTTACAACAGGTAAGCTGACAGAGCATTGTGAAGCTTTGGATTGAGCAGGCTGCACATGAAGAGGGGATAAAGGAGGAAGATCCATACTTTATTTGGACCAAGACTCAACACAAAACCATAAGCTAAGCCAGGCTGCCAAAATGGCAAAGCTTCCTTAGAATAGGTATTCAGTTCTCAGGATTTGCTATTCATTAGTCCATTTTTGCCCTGTTTCACTACTCCATGATCATCCAGTTTTCAATGGACACCTGATTTTACCTCAACCACCACCTCTGTTAAATTAAAATTTTTTTTTTTAATTCATCAACTTGCCTAATGGAACAAAATAAGTCAGAGGTAGCACTGGGAATTTAACTTTCAATTCTAGAATTTCAGGTTTACTCCCTGGAACTTGAACTAGGCTTCCCAGTTCTCTCACTAGCACATTTGAACTCTAAAAGGACTACTATAGTTTGAATGTGCCCCCCAAATTTCATGTGTTGGAATCTTAATCCCCAATGCAGCAGTGTTGAGAGCCACGACCTTTAAGAGGTGATTAGGTCATGAGGGCTCTGCCCTCGTGAATAGATTAATGCCATTATTGTGAGAGTGGGTTAGTTACCACAGAAATGGGTTCCTGGTAAAAGGATGGGTTCAGCTCCCTTCTCTCTCATGAACATTCTCTCTTGTCCTTCCACCTTCTGCCATCGGATGACACAGCAAGAAAGCCCTCACCAGATGCAGGCCCCTTGACCCTGAACTTTCCAGCCTCCAGAACTGTAAGAAATAAATCTCTGTTCATTATAAATGACCTGATCTGTGGCATTATTTTATAGCAGCACAAAACAGACTAAGACGAGGACCTTTTTCCTGATGGCCTCCCTTGCAGATGTTAGCAAGGATGAATTTTCTAGCCACTGTCATGAATGGGAGTAATCAGCAGCCTGAGAAAAGATTAAGTTCACCAGAGTATACAACATGAGGTTAATGATGGAGTCCCTGGAGTTTGTCAGAGCTGAGAGGCACTTCGGAGAGCACCTGCTCAACTGCGGGTGTTACAGGCCAGGAGCCTCAGGCCCCGGGAGATTGTATGACCTCCCCAAGGTCACATGGCCTGATAACAGTGTTCCTGGAGCTAAGGCTTCAGTCTGCTAACTCCCAAGTCCCAGGTTTCCCCAGTACCCAAGGAGGAAAAGAATGCAAAGAATAAAATATATCAAACTCTGTGGTGAAACTTGACAGGTGAGAAGGACAATATCCTTCGAGAGCTCACTAACAACTGCAAAAGAAAAGCTCCACAGAACAGCTACAGTTGGTTGAGGAGCTCATAGTCACCAGAAGTACACAGTGCTCACCAGACCTGCTATATTTGTTGCTAGAGCTGTCTTGATGAATACCACAGACCCGGTAGCTTAAACAATGGAAATTTATTTCCTCACAGTTCTGGAGGCAAGAAGTCCAAGACTGAGGTCTCAGCAGGGTTGGTTTCTTCTGAGGCCTCTCTCCTCAGCTTGTAGATGGCCATCTTCTTCTGTGTCTTCACATGGTCTTCTTTGTGTGCATCTGTGTCCTAATTTACTCTTCTTATATGGACAACAGTCATATTGGATTAGGGCCCATCAATATGACCTCATTTTAACTTAATTACCTCTTTAAGGTCTCTGTCTCCAAATACAGTAACATCCTGAGGTACTGGGGGTTAAGACTTCACCACGTGAATTCGGGGGTGGACACAATTCAGTCAATGGCACCTAATAACGTTTTCTTCTGAATATACTGGTGGGGAGTTGCCCAAATTCTCCTCTTCCCCCCAAAGGGTATTTGGGCTAGTCTGGAGGGACATTGTCCTAAAATCTACAGTGGGGCTGGGGTCCCTAGGTCCCGCTGCCACAGCAAGATGACAGGACTCCCTGAAGAGCCATCCACCACCCTCTCAGGAGCTACTGCTCTGAGTCATTCTGTGCACTCTTGTCAGATGCTCCTCTTCAGTCTCCACAGATCTCTGTGTTCAAACACGAAATAAACAGAAGACTTTCTAGAAGAAATAGGATTTAGCCTTTGGTCCATTCATGTGGAGCATAACTCCTGGGTTAAATAGTGAGAGACAACTATGAACGAGATGGAGGCTCGCTGTGGCGCTGGCCTTGTCCCAAATGGGCAGTGCCCTCAGGCCTTGAGGCTGGCCAGGCTGCCACCAACCTGGCCAGCCTGCACTGGGGGCAAGCCAAGATGGGCAGCACCTCCCTCTGGCTTCACACCTCTGCAGATTCCTCAAACACCTGCAGCAACTTCCTGCGGACACACATCTGTCGATGCCTGCCTATGTTTGGAAACCCACCAAAACTAAGGGCAAAAGAGCATCCAAATTGGTAGGAAAAGCTGTTTCTAGTCTGAAAAACAGTCTTCTGATTCTGTAAAAAAAAAAAAAACTGACCATAAAAATAGCACAAAAATTTTATCACTCGGGCCGGCCCAGTGGCACACTGGAGAGTGCGCCGCTTGGGAGTGCGGCAGCGCTCCCGCCGAGGGTTCAGATCCCATGTGGAGACCGGTTCCCGCTCACTGGCTGAGCGAGGTGCGGGCGCAGCACTGAGGGTTGCGATCCCGTAGCCGGTCCCCGGTACGGGCGCGACACTGAGGGTTGCGATCCCGTTACCGGTCAGTAAAAAAGACAAAAAGGGAAAAAAAAAATTTATCACTCAAGGCAAAATGTGTGTTGATTAAAAAAAAGGCAAAACCCCACAGGTTATGAGAGCTGTGTTATGAATCATGTCCCACATTTGGGGAAAGAACTGGTAAAAGTATGAAACTCATGTGCCCCCTTGCAACAAGGGACTTGCGAGAGAAGCAGGTTTGCCCAGCTCCTGCTAGGCAGCATACATGAAGGTCACGTCACAAATGTTTCTCTGACCCTGCTCTAGGCTCACCTGACTGATTGCAAATGAGCCCTGTCTACCTATAAATGTGCTTTCTCTATGAATAAATGAAACTTTGTTTACTCGCTATATCTAGGGTCAAATAGCCTCTTGGTCCATGATTTTCAAAGGGACTCAGTGACACTGGACCCAAAACAAAATGTGGAAAACCACCCATGCCTTTTGTGTTCGTGCCCCCTGCAGCTATAGTGCTTTCCAGTCACAAAAGACACCCTCACGTTATTTAAGGGGCCTCCCCAGTCCAGAGCTTGAAGCTTTCTTTGCTTTCCAGTGACTACTCAACATTAGCCAGTCCTCAGGGCCTTTCAAGGACCTGCCACCAAGCACTACCTTTATGGAAAGTGTGGCCTATGTGGGATAGGAAATGGCTCCCCATGACTGGTGCCTAAGGTGTGTTTTGCTTTGTATAAGGTGAAATTTTCCTCTCAATGTCACACTACACACGAACTCTTAATAGGGCCAGTTAACCAGGCACATGTTACTCAGGAATTTAAAAATTAGAAAATCCAAAGTCCATGTGTGGAAAACAGAGTGTTACCTGAATATACAGACAGAAAACACGTGTGCTTACTCGTAATGTCTCAGCAGAAGCACAATAAAAAGTAAGTGAATGAATGATCCTGATGTGTTTGTTCCACGCTGATTCCCATCTCCATCCTAGGAATGCCCATGGGCTCTTGACCCCCTCACGCTGGGTTCCCAGAGGCTGCTCCACAGGCGAGTCAGGGGAGTGCAGGAGGTGTCGGCCCTATTTCTTGAATGTGAGAATTCTCTGCTAGAAGTCAATGATAATAATTAGTATCCACATTGGTTTAATAAAAAGGGTTAGTTTTTTCCCCCATATAATCAAAATGAAACTTGACACCAGAATACAGAAAATCAAAAAAGTACATACAATTTGACATTCCCATGATACTGGTGGATTTCATAACAACAGAATGCTAATAGTACTGCAGAAAGAGAACAAGGTGACATTCCAGTTCATTTTTTATTGATTAAGGAAAGTCTGCCCACTGGCCAAACACAGGCTGTTATTATCCTAACCAGTATAAAGGCCCAGACCTCACACACAATAGCCTTAAGGAATGAGCAGGGCAGGATGAATTAACCCAGCCTTCTAGGATAGCAATTGAGGAAGAGGCCCGGGTATTGAAGAAGTTTAAATGTGACCTCCAAATCCTCGATAAAGACAGGAAGTCCCAGCCCTGTACGGGAACAGGTGAGAAGAACATTCTACCAGGGCCACACTTCCTGCTGCACCAGTGCCAGCCTGGTCCCCCAGGGCATGCTGATGAGGTAGACACCACAGCCTCTGCCCTGCCCTTGTGGAGATGACAGCACTAGGAAGAGAAGATTAATGCCCACAGAACTATCAGAAAGCAATTGGGACCTCATGTGAGGAAGTGCTGGGTACAGACTCTGATTGTACACCTGAAAAATGCAGAAAAGGCTGTGATAAGGTGGACGGGATTACCCAGAGGAGGTTCACCAAGGGGCAGGACTTAGATCGGGTGCTCAGGGGACAGGTGAGGACTTCCTGCAGCATGGAAAAGCACCCAGAATAAGGAAAGATATGTCTTTATAAAATGAAGGCACATCTAGAGTTGGTGGGAGTTTGCTATGTCATGGGTTGTTAATTATAAAAACCTCATGAGAGTTCGGTGTTTCTCTCTCTCTCTCTCTCTCTCTCTCTCTCTCTTCCCCCATCCCCACCCCCACCTTTTTCTCTCTCTCAACTGTTAATGTGCATTTTGTCCAGTTATGAAATGAGAGGGCATCCTTTTGTAAATTACCACTTTCAAGAGAATAGAGACAAAAGTTTGAGGTGGCTCAGAGTCATTTAAAAATTATCATCAGCAAATAACGGTGACTCACTACAACCCTTCGTAGGCAGGTAGATCTGGTATGAGAGGGTTGTGATTCATTCTTCCTCACGCCAGAAACCAGGCTCCCTGGCAGGGCAGGACACAGCACCTGACTTCTCGAGGGCAGTTGACCAAGGACTTCCGGTGGGTCTGATGGCTCAGCCTGCCCTCTCCTGAAGCCTGCTGAGACTAACCGTAAAGGGTGCAGCTCAGGAGGGGAGCACCTCATCAACTCTGGGGAATTTGAGAATGAGGCATCAAAACCAGAATTCATCACACCCTTCACCCATCTTCCACAAAACTTCTTTCCCTGAATGTCTCACCTGAGAGCTGCCCACATGATGGGCCTTGTAAGTTTGTTTCACACACAAGTACGTAAATCTTGAGGAGTTGAATGACCTGCCCAAGGTCACAGAGTCAATGCCTGTCAGACCAGACTATCAGATTGGAGCCCAGGCTTCCTGGATCTGAGTCAGGACTCCCTCATCTGCACCTGGTAATATTAACAAGAGCAGGAATGAGCAAACTGTTTCTGTAGAAGGCCAGAAAATAAATACTTAAGGCTTTGCAGGCTGTACATTCTCTGTTGCAAGTACTTAACTAAGGTTTCCATAGACAATATGTAAATGAGTGAGCATGGCTGTGTTCCAATAAAACTTTATTTACAATAACAGGAGGCTGGTGGGATTTGGTCTACCAGCAGTAGTTTGTCGATCTCTGAACAAGAGTATTGATTATTTATTGATCATTTACAGTGTTCCAGAGCTTGTGCCATGCACTTTGCAGAAATTTTCTCATTTAATTCTAAACAATCCCACAAGATTACTTACTCTCACACTTCTACAGACATGAAAACTGTGGTACAGAATGATAGATAACTGGCCCAAAATCTGGAAGCTGGTAACTGACACAGCTGTAAGTTGAGCCTCGGTCTTAATAACATCAACTCTAGAGTCCTAACTAGTCAACAATAGACCACAGTACCTCCCAGATGCACTAAAACCATTTGTTTTAATGCAAACCATTGGATGTTTAATGAACCTCCTTTGAAGACAGCTGCTGTCTAGGGCCTACTGAGAGGACGATCAAGAATCCCAGTTTTCCTGGGATTGAGGGGTTTCCCAGGACGCAGGACTTCCAGTGATAAAATTTGGAGAGTCCCATGCAAACCAAGATGGTTGGTCACACTACCATTAGACATTTTGATGGTACATTTGGGGCCTGTTCAACTGAACAAAGTAATGTAGGCACTGGTAGCTACCTAAGACAGGATTTGAACTGAGACCCCTTCCCATAAGTAGAGAGAGCTCCAGAGAGCAAAGCCACATGGCAGGACCAGCAGAGAGGGTTACCAGAAAGAGAAGGATGGGTAATTTCTCTCAAGAGGCTGAGAAGAAGTCATATTTATGCTTCCTGATTGGCCCCATCCATTCTTTCTCTCTGTTTCTCCTCTCTAAGCCTCTCTCAATCCTTCAAGGTCCTCTGAAGACCCCTACTGGGGTCTACACACTCCTATTGAACACTAGCCAAATAGGGAAGGAGAATTCACTGGGGACCTTGCCATGGTAGAGGGCCAGTTGGGATTTTGGTGTGTTCCTGAAACACATTTGGGCTCCCTGCCTACTTTTCAAAATGTCCAAGTCCAGTCCACTTCCTCTGAAAACCTTTTTCTCCCTTTCTCTTCCCTAACTCTCCCTCTCTTATGCCCCATATCACTTTGCACCTCCCTCTCAAAGTCTGTGTTGTTCTCAGGAGCATATAATTACCCATTTTGCTCATCTATCTCCCTGGCTAGACCTTGAGCTCAGTGCTGGCCACTCCTGTTCACCACTATGTCCCTGGTTCCTAGAAAAGGACATGTCAAAAAGAAGTCCTCAGTAAATGTTCATTGAAAAAGAAATGTGTTAGCCCAAGGAGAAGGAACAGCATTATTACCAGAGTGTTAGGACACAGTGAATGCCTCATATATGTGTTTTGGATAAATGGATGAATGCATGCATGATCATCCAGCAGGATGCTGAGCACACAGTGGGTACACTTCTGAGCTTCTTTCCAGAGGTTGGTTCAGTACATTTTGGTGTTCCCAGCCTTTTAAGATGCTATTCTTCAGGATAACTGAGCAATAAAAATAAGTAAAAGGCTTCCAGATTGCCAAAGAAGAAGTAAAACTGTCTTTATTCACAGATGACATGATCTTGTGTATAAAAAATCCAAAGAAATTCACCAAGAAACTATTAAAACTAACAAGCAAGTTCAGCAAGGTTGCAGAATACATGATCAATATATAAAAACCAATTGTATTTCTACACACATGTGATAAATAATCTGAAAAATTAAAAAGAAAAGAATTCCATTCACAGTAGCATCAAAAGAATTAAATACTTAGGAATAAAATTAACAAAAGAAGGACAAAATTTACACTCTACTCTGAAAATTACAGAAGAGTGCTGAAATGAATTAAAGATCTAAATAAGTGGAAAAACATCCCCTGTTCATGAATCAGTAGACTTAGCACTGGTAACATGACAAAACTTTCCAAACTGATCATCTATAGAGATACAACAAAAACTCTATCAGAATCACAGCTGTCTTCAAGACGATTATAAAATTCATATGGAGTTTCAAGAGACCCAGAATAGCCAAAACAATCCTGAAAAACAACAAAGCAGGATGACTTATACTTCCTGATTTCAAAACTTACTACAAAGAAGTAATAATCAAGACATTGTGATTCTAGCACAAGGATAGACATGCAGATTGAGGGAATAAAATTAAGAGTCCAGAAATACTCATAAACCCATACATCCATGGTCAAGTAATTTTCTACATGAGTACCAAGACCATTAGATCAGGAAAGAATAGTCTTCTCAACAAATGATGCTGGACAGACACAGGCAAAAGAATGAAGTTGGACCCTTACCTCACACTATATGCAAAAATTAACCCAGTCAGTCATTAAGGAAATGCAAACCAAAACCACAATGAGATACCACATTATCCCCACAAGGATGGCTATAATAATAATTTTTTAAAAAAAGAAAAAAAAGAAGATAACAAGTGTTGACAAGGATGTGGAGAAATCAGAACTCTCATACATTGCTGATAAAAATGGAAAATGGCACAGCCACTATGGAAAACAGTTTGGCAGTTCCTCAAAAAGTTAAACAGAATTACAATGTGACCCAACAATTCTATTCCTAAGTATATATACGAGAAAATTGAAAACATTTGCCCACGTAGAAACATGTACGTGGATGTTCATAGCAGTATCATTTGTAATAACGAAAAGGTAGAAAAAAACCTCTATGTTTACCAATGGGTGAATAGATAAACAAATGGCATTATATACAAACCATGAGATATTACTCAGCCGTAAAAAAGGAATGAAGTACTGATATATACTATGACTCGGATGAACCTCTAAAATATTATGCTAACTGAAAGAAACCAGACACAAAAGGAAATGTATTGTAAGATTTCTTTATACAAAAATCCAAAAATCCAGAATAGTCAAATCCATAGAGACAGAAAGCAGACTAGTAGCTGACAGGGAATTTGGGGGGAGTGGGGATAGGAGCAGTACAGGTAATAGAGAGTGATTATTTAATGAGTATGGATTGTTCTTCTGTGGTGGTAAAAAAGTTTTGAAGCTAGAGAGAAGTGGTGGTTGCACAAATATTAAAAATGCACTAAATGCTACTGAATTGTACTCTTCAAACTGGTTAATAGTATATCACATGAATTTTACCTCAATAAAAATAGTTAACTCTAAATGGATTGAAGACCTAAATGTAAGAGCTAAAACTGTAAAACTCTTAGAAGAAAACATCATAGGGGTGAATCTTCATGACATTGGATTTGGCAAAGGATTCCTAGATATGACACCAAAATCATGAGCAGCAAGAACAACAAATACACAAATTGGACTTCATCAAAATTTAAAACTTTTTGTGCTTCAAAGTCCACCATCAAGAAAATGAAAAGACGTCTCCGTATCAACCAGCCACCAAGAAGAAAAAGAAAATGAAAAGACAACCCACAAAATGGGAAAAATATTTGCAGATCACATATCTGATAAAAGGCTTGTATCTAGAATATACAAAAACTCTTATGACCCAATAAAAAAAGATTACTCAATTTAAAAAGTGGGCAAAAAATCAAAAGACATTTATCCAAAGAAAATATACTAATGGCCAATACACATGTAAAGATGCTCAACATCTTTAGTCATTAGGGACATGCAAACCAAAACCATAAGATACCACTTCACACCCACTAGGATGACTACACTCAAAAAAAAAAAAGAAAAGAAAAGAAACAATGTGTTGGTTGTTGGTCAGGATATGGAGAAATTGGAACCCTCATACATTGCTGGTGAAAACATAAAATAGTATAGCAGCTGTGGAAAACAGTCTGGCAATTCCTCAAACAATTAAACATAGAGTTACCATATGACCCAGCAATTCCATTCTTAGGTGTATACCAAGAGAAATGGAAACACCTCCTCACAAAAATTTGCACGCAAAAATTTATAGCAGCATTATTCATAGTAACCAAAAGGTGGAAACAATCCTTTTTCTTTTTTTTTTTTTTTTTTTTTTTTTTTTTTTTTTTTCCCCGGC
>NW_007737751.1:45207-50159 GCF_000696425.1 Galeopterus variegatus | reverse complement strand
AAAAGGAAGTGAAGAAGCGTGTGACTCTTCCTGAAGGCCCTTCCTGAAGCCTCCCAAGGCCAGTGAGGGCTGGATTCTGTTATGTCCCCTCTGTCTGGAATGAGCCGTGCCTTTCGTCTTCCTCATGCTCAACTACTCCATGCCTTACTGGACCTGGGACTCCTTCTGAGTCCCACTGATCAGACTTGGTTTCCTCAACTTACCTGACTTTGCTTCCTAACACCAAGCCTTCACTATGTTGCCTGCCCCCAAGATTGACATCACAGGGCAGAGCTGCATTCTTTGGGACCACCTTTGTTCTGTGGTAGAGGACACCCTGTTCTCTCTCGAGGTCTTACCTGGCAGAGGCTCGGATGCCACACTTTCTGCTGGTGTAATGTAGCCCCTGAAAACCAAACCCTCATCTCCCTGAGACAGCGCAGACTACTCTGTGGCAGAAGTGAGACCACACTAGATCTGTTCATGCTGGGTCCACACGTGCCTGACAGCAGGGGCAGAGAAGTATTTTGGTAAGGTCTTCATCCTGGAGCAGGATGTCCCCTCAGCCATCCTCAAGGCCACCATATGTACTCCTGACACAGTCTGCACCACCTGCCTTTTGTTGACCTCAGCCTGCACCCCTCATGCCAAGGCCACCATGTCCCTGAGAGTCCAGAGAAGCAAGTCAGGGGACGGATGATGTGGCCTCTTCCTGACATCCTTGCCTGAGGCCTCTCAGGGCTGACACTAGGCTGGGTTTCTATAAGAATCCCTCTGTTTGTGGTGAGTAGTGCCCTCTCTTCTTCCTTTATGTCCTCACTTTGGAGTCTGGCAGAGCCTGTGATTCCTCTCTCTGCAGTCCTCAAGATGGACCCCTCAGAAAAATCCACACAACCCTCAGACTCTCAAGATGGGAGTTGCCTGGAGCTACTCAGGGCTAACTTCCTAGGCAGAGCATGGTCAGAACCCACTTTACCAGTGGTTGGAAGCCCTCTTGGTCCTTCCTGGAGTTCTCACCTTGATGATCAGTCAGGCCTGGGACTCATCCCTTAGCCACTGAAGCTGTTCCACACAAAGAAAGCTCTATCTCCTTCAGACTTCCAGGACGGAAGCCAGGAAACACTATATCCTGGGACCCACCCTCGAGTCTCCAAGACTGCCTGTCAGGTTGGGGCAGGAAGAACACTTCAAGCTAATCCTGCTGGGGGCCTACCGGAGCTGACAGCAGAGGTGAAGAAATGGTGCTAGGACAGAACTTCAACTGGATCCTCACCATGATGATTAGCCCAACCTGATACTCCACTCACTGCTGACATGAAGACTTGTCCCTTAGAAGAAGCCTCCCTTCCCTCAGACATCTAAGATGTGAGTCAGGAAACACCCAGCCCAGGGCTACCCAAGGCTAATGGCAGGGTTGTGGCCTACTGTATATACAGTGGAAGGACCCGTCACTTCTTCCATCTACTGCTGACCTGAAAACACATCCTTTAGAAGATGACTCATCTCCTTCAGACTGTCAAGATGGAATCTGGGTTATGCCACATGCTGTCACCTCTACACAGGTACACCAAAGTTGACAGTAGGGAGGGGATAGATTCTGTGGGCCCCCCTGTGTTCTAGGCAATAGGTACCCTCAGTCCTCTGAAAGGTTTTCATAGTATCTCTAGGTTTGGACCTGACCAACTCCCTGTCCTGATCTGAAGATACCTCCATCAGGTCGAAGTCCCTATTTCCCCGAGACTCCTGAAGAGGAAGTGAAGGGGGCTAGTTCCTCTGCCTGACATCCCTGTGTTTGGGCTTCCCAGGACTAATGGAGGGGCAGTTTTTTGTGGGTCCCTTTGTATCTGGGGTTGGATGCCCCGCCAGTCCTTTGTGTCCTCCTGGTGATGCCTGGAAGGACCTGAGTCCCTTTCTTTCTGATTAGGGGTGGGACGCATCTGAGAAAGGCCTTCCCCTCTTTCTTCCCCTTAAGCAGAAGTCAGGGGACACCACAGTGAACCACCTTGCCCCAGGCCTCCCAGGGCTGACAGCATGTGGGGAATTGCTCTCTATTGAGCCTCCTCTATGCAAGGTGAGAGTCTCTACTGTTCATCTCCAGAGTCCTCATGTGATGACTGGCAGGTCCTGGGTCTCCATCTCCTGAGGATTACAACATGGCACAGGGAAAGAAGGCTTAACTGTGCAAAACCCTGACAAACACTACTTCACCAAGGTGATCCATTTAGCATCATCAGTGATATGTCACATTGATACAACTCACTGTGGCTGTGGTATGATGAGAGTGCCACTTCACACATCTGCTCTTGCCCCCAAAACACATAACCGGTGTCTAATCCAGGCAAAAAGAGCAGACATATCCCAATTGAAGGCCATTATACAACATACTGACTAGGCCTCCTCAAAAATGTCAACAACATCAAAATCAAAGAAAATCTCATACCCTGGCACATCCAAATGTAAGCTAGAGAGACATGACCACTACAGGTAATGGCGTATCCATGGAGAATTCTGGGACAGAAGATGGAATTTCATGAAAAGTAAGAAAATCTGTATAAACTATGGATGTTTGTTAATAGGTATGTATCAACACTGGTTTATTAGTTTTAACAAACCGTACTAAGGCAAGATATTATTAATCAAAGGAACTGTGTATGGAACATGTAGAAACTGTCTTGACAATTATTATGATTTTCCTTTAAATCTAAAATATTCTAAAAAAAGTTTAGAAAAAGTGAACAAAATATTATCAAAGTAGATAGCGGACATGTATGAAAAACCTGTAGCATACATCGTACCTTTTCAAAGAATGTTGAAAGCTTCTGCTTTGAACTTGGGTCCTAAGCTAGGGTTTCTGCTATCAGCATTTCTATTCCTTATTCTAACAGAGGTAGTAGCAGGTACACTAATTCAAACAAATGAAGTAAAACGGATAAGGATTAAGAATAAACAAAGCTCCTGTCACTGCTGGATGATTAGAATGTGCATGAAAAAAATTCAGAAGAACTAATGTAAGTTACTCAATCTATAAAATAATATGTAAGTTTGACAGGCATAAGATCGATCTATAAAAAATGAACTTTTATTCTTGCTAGAACAAGGAGTATTAAAATGAAAGTAAACAAAATATAACTTGTATCTAAACATACAATATATCAAGTACCTTAGAAAAATTAAACAAAAAAATTAAAACTTTGGGGCCGGCCCGGTGGCGCACTGCTGTAGTGCGCCGCTTGGGAAGCGCGGCGGCGCTCCCGCCGAGGGTTCGGATCCCACATACAGACCGGTTCCTGCTCACTGGCTGAGCGAGGNTGGTACGGGGGCGACACTGAGGGTTGTGATCCGTTGCCAGACACGGAAAAAGACAAAAAGGAAAAAAAAAAATTAAAACTTTACATAAAACTATATACAAATGTCATTTCAATAAATTAAAAAGCACTACATAAACATAAAAAAATATATACATGGATGTGAAGATTCAATAAGGGAAACATGTTAGTTCCCCCCAAAGAGACCCTACAGATTGACTGCAACCCCAGTTGAAAAAAAAAAAAAGGGCTTTGCACATAAACACATGTGTACATATGACAAGATGATTCTAAAATACAAAGACATGCAAATAGCCAAGTACAGCCAAAATAATCTTGAGAAAAATAGAAGGTAAGAACAATTACTCTAGCAGATTGTAAGAATTATGAAAAAACTATAGCAATGAAATGTTTGAGGTTTCAGTGCAAGGGTTGACAAATAGACCAATGGAATTGACTGGAGAGTCCTGAAGAAAAGAAAACGTGTATGCATAGCCTTAATGAATGAAAATGGAGCAGCTGCTGAGCAGAGGGAAAATATTCTTTAAATAAATGGCAGTGGAACAAATGAGTATCCATGTGGAAAATCTAAAGCAACTGAAACCTTCTTTCACATTATACACAGAAAACAATTACACATAGATTAAAGATCTCATTAAAATATTTTTATTATGAAAGTATCCAAACATATGTAAAAGTATGAAATAATAAATGAATCTTTATATAGTCTATTGTTTAGCAAGTCAACGGAATGGATCAATTAGGGTGTTGATAGAGCTGGAAGGGAAAGGATCAAAAGACACTGGAGACATTGATCAAGTTACTAACAGACAGGATGGAGATAATAGGAGTAGGGTTGTGGGGGTGAGAGGAAATGGCAGCTCCTTCTGCGTCCTTGCCTCAGCCATAAATTGCCTTGCTACTTTCATGGGCCTTCACGTTCAGGGAAAGAGACCTGGAACTCAACAACACCTGTGGAGACAGTCCCCTGCTGACCTCTGGAGCCTTGAGGATCCAATAAATGGAACCTAAATAGTACTACCCCAGAAAATCATGACAGAGTGATGTTGTGCTGACTACGGCCACCCTGAACAGGCCAAGGATGATATTGGCAGTGGGTTTATCATCTATGGCTTTAATTATGTTGAGATACTTTCCACCTATACCTAACTTATAGAGGGTCTTTGTCATGAATGAATGTTGAATTTTATCAAATGCCTTTTCAGCATCTATAGAAATGACCATATGGTCCTTGTTTTTGATTTTATTAATATGGAGTATCACATTTATTGATTTGTGTATGTTGAACCCACCTTGCATCCCTGGGATGAATCCCACTTGATCACGGTGAATAATTTTACTTATGTGTTGCTGTATTCTGTTAGCTAGTATTTTAGTGAGGATTTTTCCATCTATATTCATCAAGGATATTGGCCTGTAGTTTTCTTTTTTAGTTGTATCTTTACCTGCTTTTGGTATCAGGATTATTTTTGCTTCACAGAATGAGTTTGGAAGATTTGCCTCTGTTTCAATTTTTGGGAATAGTTTGTAAAGAATCGGTGTCAATTCCTCTTTGAATGTTTGGTAAAATTCTGCTGTGAATCCATCTGGTCCTGGGCTTTTCTTTGTTGGGAGCCTTCTGATAACAGCTTCAATCTCCTTTATTGT
>NW_007737751.1:39061-44207 GCF_000696425.1 Galeopterus variegatus | reverse complement strand
GGGGGGGGGGGGGAATGGCAGCTCCTTCTGCCTCCTTGCCTCAGCCAAAAATTGCCTTGCTGCTTTCATGGGCCTTTGCATTCAGGGAGTGGGACCTGGAACTCAACAACAGCTGTGTAGACAGTCCCCTGCTGACCTCTGGAGCCTTGAGGATCCAATAAATGGAACCTAAATAGTACTACCCCAGAAAATCATGACAGAGTGATGTTGTGCTGACTACGGCCACCCTGAACAGGCCAAGGAAACCTTTACTGATGGACAAGGCAGTGCGAGATTGTCCACATGTGCTGGGAGTAGAGGCCTAGCTCCTCCAAATGGACAAGAGCTCCACATACGAAAGGGTACTTCAAAATTTCATGCAAAAACAGAATTAAAAGTTAATACAAATCTTCCCATGAACTTTCGGAAGTACCGTCGTACTTCTTTTCAGCTGCCCTCACTCCTGACAGGGCCCACAGCAGAATTCAGGAAACCTGGGATTCCAAAACAGGATCACTTGTAGCTTTGGCAGAGATTTCCCTGAAGCTTGGAAAATCTCCATCCACAATGGCCAGGAACGACTCAGCTGTTCAGGCACTGACTACCTTCCTCAGCTCTAGCTCAGTGTCTCAGGTACAGTTAGCCTCTTCTCATAGCCAGAATAGGGTAAAAACAAACAAACAAACAAACAAAAACAGCAGTGAAGGTAGAAAAACTCGGACAAGAAAGTTCTGCTCCCAGACCTGAAGACAGCTGGTGGCTGAGTTCCAGCTCTGGCTGCCATGTCCTTGGGGATTATCCTCAAGGAGTCTTTCCCCCAAGGTCCCAAGAAGGGAAAACTTCTCAGGGAATGTGAAAACAAAAGGGTAACATATCCCTTTCCTTCCTGTACTGNGCAGTATCAGGAGCCTTTTCAGAGTGAACACAACCATTCTCTGAAGGTTCCCTAAATAGCTCACTTTTAGTTCCATTTTCCTCACTTTACATTCAGTCTTCTGTGAACATGACATTTCTGCCAGTGAAGGTTTACCATAGTCATAGGGTTGGGCACAGGGTTGGGGGAGGGGAGAGCATTTTCACATTTCAAGGAAGAGGAAACATTTGTGTGTGTGGTCAGACACATGAAGTCTGACCATGATTTATTAAAAATAATCAGAGCTCAATGTGTTTATTTGCAAAAGGTGGCAAAAAGTAAAGGAGGCTTTATGCCTTCCTTTCTCTTAACCTGCATACAATCCATCAGTAGCCTTTGTAGCCTCAGCCTCTAAAATCCATTGCAAATCCATGCACTTCAGCCAAGCTCTATTACTACTGCTGCAGGTGAAGCTACCATAATCTCTCACTTGGCCTACAGCAATGACTTTCTTACTGGTCCTTCTTTTTCCACCCTTGTCCCTGTAAAATCCATTGTCTTTTCAGCATCAGTGATCCTTCCAAAATTTACAGTCTGTGGTTGATTTTTTTAAGTACCATACATCAGAGTTCAGTATTATGTAAAATTATATGTATTATAACAAACACACAGAGCTCTATATCTACTACCCAAGTATCACAAAGAACAGTTCCATCACCCTGATATAGTCCTGTGCATCACCTTTGAAGTCAACCAGTACCCCCTCCCAAGCCCATAACAAATGTGATCTGTTTTCAGTTTCTATTGTTGTAATTTTTCCAAAATGCTCTATCAATAGGTTCATACAGTACTGTCTTCTCGTAGAGTGGCTGAATCAGTTTTCACTACAACCAGTAAGGAATAAGATCCTTGTTGCTCCGTATCGTCTCCTACATCTGGTATTTTTAGACTTTCGGATTTTAGCCATTCCAAGAAGTGTGTAGTGGTATCTTTTTTGGTTTTTGTTTGCATTTCCATACTGACAAATTATGTTAATCATTTTTATATGCTTCTGAACAATCTGTTTATTCTCTTTGATGAAGTGTCATTTCAAACCATTTGTGCATTTTAAAAGTTAACTGAGTTTTTTTTTTGATCATTGCAGATCTTAAAGTACAAGAAGAATTTATCAGAAAATACAGAGAGTTCCCACATATCCCGCTCACACACACACAGTGACTCCTATATTTACATTTTGTATTATTGTGGCACATGTTTTATAATGCACAAAACTGTTTTGATACTTCTTTATTAACTGAAGTCCACAGTTTACATTAGGCGTCACTCTTAGTGTTGTACATGCTGTGGGACTTGACAAATGTATAATGTCAGGCATCCACTGTTACAGTATCACACATAGCTGTTTCACCATCCTAAATCTGCTGTGTGCACTACCTACCGTTCTGTTTCCCCTACTCTCATTCATCCCATGAACTCCTGGAAACCACTGGTCTTTTTACTGTCTCCATAGATCTGCCTGTCTAGAATATCATACGGTTTGAATTATACATTATGTAGCCTTGCCAGGTTTTCTCGTTTCACTTAACAACACACTTTCGACGTTCCTGCACGTCTATCCCACCAGCGATGATTGAGAGCTTCTGCTGTTTCACATCCTTGTCACCATTTGGGGTTTTTAGGGTTTGGAATTTCAGCCATTCTAAGAGGCATATAACCTATCTCCAAGTTGCTTAAACTTGTTATTCCCTAATGGCATATGACTTTGAACATCTTTTCATATTCTTATTTGCCATTCATCTATATTCCTTGGTGGAGTGCCTGTTCTATCTCTTGCCTTTTCTTAATTGCATTTTCTGTTTTCTTCTGGTTAAGTTCTAAGAGCTCTATGTATATTCAGATTCACATCCTTTATCTGGTATGTGTTTCACAAAGCTTTTAGCCCAGTCTCTTGCATGTCTTTCCTCCTCTTAACAGTATCTTCTGCAGAGAAAAAGTTTTTAATTTTACTGAAATCCAACCTATCACTTTTTCCTTTGGTTGCTTAGTACTTTTGGTGTTGCATCTAAAAAAGTCATCAGTAAACCTAACCTTACCTAGGATTTGCACTTATAAATTTGACCAAAATTTAAAATTTTGAGAGACCACACACCTTGCGGTGCCGCTGCCGCATGATCCAGCAGCCTGGCCCAGTGCGCACGGAGCAGGGAGATGTCCAGCAGGGAAGGGGGAAGCTCCACAGACACCACATGCCCTGTGGTGCCATCACGTGACCCAGCAGCCTGGCCCAGTGTGCACAGAGCAGAGAGATGACCAGCAGGGAGGGCAGAAGCTTGGCAGGGACAACACCCCCTGTGGTCCCACCTCGTGACCCTGCAGCCCGGCCGAGTCCAAGCTAACCAGAGAGTTGGCTCCCTGGAGAGCCCCAAGACCTGAGGCAACCACAAATGTAAGGCACTAGTGGCCAAATGAGCAGTCACTGAGGTAGCCATACCAAATTGGCAACCCCAGCAACATCTTAGTCAGACAATGTCAAACCTGTGGACTGTGAAACCCCCTGCCACAATAACTAAACATAAAAAGAAAGATACCAGAAAAATGAAAAATCAAGAAAGTACACCAACAAATGGTAATAACTATCAAGCTCTAGATCCTATAGAACAAGAAGCCCTTGAAATGACTGACAAGGAATTTCGAGTGATAATTCTAAGGAAACTGAATGAGATACAAGAAAATGAAGCTAGACAACATGATGAAATGAGGAAAAGTATACAGGACCTGAAAGAAGAAATGTACAAGGAAATCAATGCCCTGGAAAAGAATGTAGCAGAGCTTGCTGAGCTGAAGAATTCATTCAACCAAAGAAAAAACAGAACAGAGAGTTTAACCAGCAGGCTTGCAGAAGTAGAAGAGAGAACTTCTGCCCTTGAAGATGGGCTGCTTGAAATAACACAGGCAGACAAAAAAAAAAAAAAAGAAAGAAAAAAGAATTAAAGGCATTAAAGAAAATCTGAGAGAGATATCAGTCAACCTTAAGCGCTCAAATATCTGAGTCATGGGTATTTCAGAAGGGGAGGAAAAAGGAGATTGCATTGAAAACAAATTCAACAAAATAGTGGCAGAAAACTTCCCAGTTATTAAATTCTCAAGGGAGTACTGGGTTTGGTACCTGAAAAATAACTACCACTGCCATAAAAATCCCCCCCAAAAAATCAAAACCCAATAGTAAAATTAAAATGGCATTAATGAAGAGGAAACACACAAACAAAAAGGCTATCTACAACCCAAGGAACCAACAAATACAGAAAACAAGCAGTAAATCAGAAAGAAAGGAACAAAAGACACCTATGACATCCAAACAATAATCAATAAAATGCTAGGATTAAATAAACACTTTTCAATAGTGACTCCTAATGTAACAGGCTTAAATTTCCCACTCAAAATACACAGACTGGCTGACTGGATTAAAAAGGAGGACCCAACTAAATGCTGCCTTCAAGAAACCCACCTCACACATAAAGACTCACATAGACTAAGAGTGAAAGGATGGAAAAAGATTTTCCATGCAAATAGAAATGAAAAACGAGCTGGAGTAGCTAGTCTTATATCTGATAAAATAGACTTTAAACTAAAAACCATAAAAAGAGACAATGAGAGCCAATACATAATGATAAAAGGATTGATCCATCAAGAAGACATAACAATCATAAATATATATGCACCCCATGTCGGAGCAGCCAGATTTATAAAACAAACTCTGTTAGACCTAAAGGAGGAAATAGACACTAATACCATACTAGCAGGGGACCTGAACAACCCAATCTCAATATTAGACAGATCAGCTAGGCAAAGAATCAGCAGAGAAACACAAGATCTAAACAACATACTAGACCAATTGGACTTAGCAGATATCTACAGAACATTCCATCCAACAACCTCTGAATATTCATTCTTCTCATCAGCACTTGGATCATTCTCCAGGAGAGATCACATATTAGGTCACAAATCAAGTCTCAACAAATTCAAAAAAATTGGAAATATCCCATGTATTTTTTCAGACCACAATGGACTAAAATTAGAAATCAATAACAAAAGAAATTCCGGAAACTATACAAACATGTGGAAATTAAACAGCATTCTACTTAATGACATATTGGTCCAAGAAGAAATCAAACAGGAAATAAAAAAATTTATTGAGAGTAATGAAAATAACGATACATCATACCAAAACCTGTGGGATACTGCAACAACAGTATTAAGGGGGAAATTTATCACATTAAAAGCTTACTTCAGAAGAATGGAAAGATGGCAAGTGAA
>NW_007737751.1:15569-38061 GCF_000696425.1 Galeopterus variegatus | reverse complement strand
AAAAACAAGAACAATACAAACCCAAAGTTAGCAGATGGAAAGAAATCATTAAGATCAGAGCAGAACTTAATGAAATTGAAACCCCCAAAACAATACAAAAGATCAACAAATGAAAAAGTTGGTTTTTCAAAAAGATAAATAAAATGGACAAACCATTAATTAGCATGGCCAACTAAAAAAAAAAAGAAGAGAGAAGATCCAAATAACACAAATTAGAAATGAAAAAGGTGATATTACTACTGATACTTCTGAAACACAAGGAATCATTCGAGACTACTATAAACAATTATATGCCAACAAATTTGAAAATGTGGAGGAAATAAATTTCTGGACACACATAAGCTCCCAAAACTGAGCCAAGAAGACGTAGAAAATCTGAACAGACCAATGACAATAAAGGAGATTGAAGCTGTTATCAGAAGGCTCCCAACAAAGAAAAGCCCAGGACCAGATGGATTCACAGCAGAATTTTACCAAACATTCAAAGAGGAATTGACACCGATTCTTTACAAACTATTCCCAAAAATTGAAACAGAGGCAAATCTTCCAAACTCATTCTGTGAAGCAAAAATAATCCTGATACCAAAAGCAGGTAAAGATACAACTAAAAAAGAAAACTACAGGCCAATATCCTTGATGAATATAGATGGAAAAATCCTCACTAAAATACTAGCTAACAGAATACAGCAACACATAAGTAAAATTATTCACCGTGATCAAGTGGGATTCATCCCAGGGATGCAAGGTGGGTTCAACATACACAAATCAATAAATGTGATACTCCATATTAATAAAATCAAAAACAAGGACCATATGGTCATTTCTATAGATGCTGAAAAGGCATTTGATAAAATTCAACATTCATTCATGACAAAGACCCTCTATAAGTTAGGTATAGGTGGAAAGTATCTCAACATAATTAAAGCCATAGATGATAAACCC
The DNA here is from genome assembly GCF_000696425.1 of Galeopterus variegatus. Lineage (NCBI taxonomy): Eukaryota > Metazoa > Chordata > Mammalia > Dermoptera > Cynocephalidae > Galeopterus > Galeopterus variegatus. The sequence continues at coordinate 37,119 of NW_007737751.1, read as the reverse complement.
ACTGCCAATATCAGACTGTAGAGCCGGTGTGGTCGGGCACCGTGGGATGTGTACCAAGGGTGGTAGAGAACCCTGGGTACACATCAGAGTGTCCATGTCACCTTGAGCCCTGGCACTGCCTGTCCTTCTCTGCTCTGCTGACCTTAGGACACTGCCTCACACCACTCATCACCTCCCTGTTCCTGGCGCCCTATACGGGGAACTGAGGGGACCCCTCAGGCTGCAGACTGCCGGCACAGCCTTCGCATCGGGGAGCTGACAGGCAAGATGGGGCTGGATTCTGCCAAACCCCCGCAGTTCTGGGGAGGATGGTCCCTCAGTACTCCCTCAGGGTCTTCAACTTTTCTCAGACACGGACGGATCCCCACCCCTTTGCCGACCTCAGGCTAAACTTTCAGAACGAGAGCTGACATCCCCGGAAGCGACAGAAGGAAGTAAGGTGGCACTACATCCGACCAGGCCACCTGGAGTCTTCCCAGGGCCAAGGGCAGGTGTAAATTGGGGTCAGTGGCACATCTGTTCTACTGCACATGGGACTCCTTAGTCCCCTCAGTCCTCACACTGATGTCTGGCAGGGCGTGGGACTCGTCCTTCGATGAGCTGACACAGCTCCTTCTGCCAATTTGTAGTGAGCCCCTCAGATCACCGCCCTCCCCTCCCTGACACCCCCAAGACGGAAATGAGAGGGGCGGCTCAGCCTGACAGGCCGGGACGAGACATGCGAGGGCTCATGGGAGGAGCAGCGTGCGACTGCGGGGATCTCACCCTGCTGTGACCTGGGGGGACCCTCAGCCCTCCTCCAAGTCCTCCTATGTGTTCCTACCCTTCTCCCTTCCGCTCACGCGAGGCTGCGCCCCTCAGGCCGAGGTTCCCGGCCCCTGACACCCTGGACAAGGAAGCCCACGGCCCTGCCTGGGCCCTGCGGGACCTAAGCACGGACAGGCGGGGCAGGGGCTCCTCTCTGTGCCGTGGGAGGTTCCCCAGCCCTTCCACAGAAGCCTCACCTGACCACGGGCCTGGGACGCCTCCTCCTGCTGAGCTGCCACGGCCCCCCTCAGACAAAAGCTCGGCTGTGCGGGCCTTCCAAGATGGAGGTCGGCAAACGGCACATCCGGGGCCCTGCTTGGGGCCTTCTGGGGCTGAGCACAGGGGCACGTGCAGGCCCACGAGGCAGCGCAGGGTGGGGCACTGGCAGGAGCACAAGGTCCCGTATGTGCCTCCTTCCTAAGAGTCCTGACCTTGACTCCCGGCACTGCCTGGGCTGCTTCCCTGTGTATGAGTCCTGTCAGCTCAGAACAAGCCCCTGTCCTCCCTGAGACCACCGAGGTGGAAGAGAGGTTGCCCCACATCCATCCACCCCGCAGTGGTGCCCCCTAGCGTCAGGGCAGGTCTCGGGTGCTCTCTGCCTGAAATCGGAGGAGGACGGAGACGGTCCTCCCACCGTCTGCTGACCACAGGATGTACCAGTACTCCTCACACCAAGGTACGATTTCCCCGGCACCCCTGCATCTGTGCCTGGCTGCCCAACCCGAGTCTTCTCAGGGTTGATGGCTGACTCACGTTTTTGTGGGTCCCTTTGTACCTGGGGTGGGAAGTCCCACCAGTCCTTCCTCTGTGTCCTCCTGGTGACGCCTGGAAGGTCCTGAGTCCTCTCCCCTCTCCTGATTTGAAGTGGTGTGCATCTAACCAAGGCGCCCCCACTCGCTGCTTTCTACCCCCAAGTAGAAGTCAGGGGACACCACAGTGGGCCACCTTGCCCCACGGCCTCTCAGGGCTGACAGCAGGTGTGGATCTGGATTCTGTGGGGCTTCCTCTATGTGGGGTGGGGGGTCTCTGGGATTTTCCCTCAGAGTCCTCATCTGATGACGGCAGGTCCTGGGTCCCTTTGTCCTTCCAAACATTACAGTATGACATAGGGTAAGAAAGAATGACTTCTGTGGAAAACCCTGACAAACACTACCCCTGCAAGGTGATGCAGTTAACATCGTGAGTGATGTCAGGTTGACAGTACGCATCGTAGGTATGATGTGGGATATAATGGTCTTTATGCACTTTAAGTTTTCTGTTAATCGAAAATTATTCTAAAGTAAAATTTTATTAAAAATGGAAAAACTGTTAGCAAACTACATAAAAGGTAAGTGGAAACTCTATGGAAAGCATCATAATTCCTGAGGAAACGGTGAAACTCTTAGTTTGAAATTAGGATCTCAACCAAGATTCCTGCTATCACAATTTCTATTCAATATTCTAATAGAGTTAGTAGCCAGTGCAGTAATTCAAAGCAGTAGAAATAGAAAGGATAAGGATCAGAAAGTAAAAAACAAATCTTCCATGAGCAGCAGGTGATTAGACTGTGCATAAGGAAAATCCATAACACCTAATGCTAAGCTATTTCATCCATAAAAGCCTACATAGGGTTGTGAGGTTTGAGCTCAATGTCCAAAAACTGAACTTGCATTGTCCAACACCTGAGCTGTTCTTGCAGCAACAGAATAGGAAAAGGAAAGTGAACGAAATTCAACTCATAATGTAACAAACCAAAATATCAAGTACCTACAAATAAATTTACCAAAAACAAGTTAAGAATTTCACAAAAAGTATAAAACTGTTATTTGGATAAATTGATGAAACCCTCTATAAAGATAAAATAAACTATGGTAATGGATGTGAAACTTGTAAACATGTTAGTTCTTCTCCAAATTCAACTATAGTTGAGCTGCTATGGAGATTTTCAAGAAGCGGAAGGTTTTGTATGTGAAGCGCGTGGAAACTTGATGCCAGGATTCTAAAACTGAAAGTCACGCATCTAGGCAAGCATGGCCAAGACACTGTTGAGAAAGTAGAAACTAAAACCTTTTAGCAGATAGTAAGAATTACTAAAATTTGTAGTAATGAGAGTTTATGGTTTGGGCACATGGGTTGACAGAATACTGGTACTTAATAGAGAATCCTGAAAAAAACCCACTTATATAACTATCCTTGATTTGTGAAAACGTGCAAGTGGAAGGCAGTGTGGAATGGACAGTTTTTAAAAGTAATAACAGTAGAATAACTGGATATTCATATAGAAAAGAAACTGCAACTGGAACCTTCCCTCACGGTGTGTACCCAAATCAATTCCAGGTACGTTAAATACCTCTTTTAAAGATATTTATTGTGAGTATTTTTAAGCATGCATAATCTTATATACAGAAGCAAAGTGGACTTTCTTATATTCTATCATCAAGAGAGCCAGCATTATGGACCAATTAGCAGAGCAACAACACTGGAAGAGAAAGGACTAGAATTATCTGGGCCATTCACCTCAGTAACAGAAGGGGAGGGAAGAGAGGAAAGAGCGGCTCCTACCGACCCTTAGGGACCTTCGCTTCCAAGAGCAAGGCCAGGAACTTGGCTCTGGCTGGAGACAAGGGTACCTGGGCCAATGATCTGTTTATTCCTCCTCCCACGGTACTAGTCCCCACTGACCTCGGGAGCTCTGAGGATTTAAGACAGATAACGTGGCCAGTACTCTTGCAGAAAATCATGACAAGCTGATGTAGTGCTGACTGTGGGCACCCTGAACAGGCCCAGGAGTCCTCTGCTGACTAGGAAGCAGTGCCGGACTGCCCACATGTAATGGGGTAGAGGTCTGCCTTCCTCCCTATATCAGGCAGGGAGCTTCCAGCGCTGCCAGGGGAACTCCTCCTCCTCCAGCACATGAACTATACCAAATCTGTCTTGGAACTGAAGTTTGTAACATACACATGAAGTCTGACAATAATTTATGAACCAATAAATCATAGTTTGATTTGCTTTTTTTACTATCAAAGGCAGCACACTTTTTGGCATGCTCGATGCCTCTCTTTCCCTCAACCCACATCCGATCCATCTGCAGCTCCGATGCCCTCAACTGGTGACGTCCATTCCACATCTGTTCACATCAGTCCGTCTCCATTACTGCCTCTGTGGGCAATGAGTGGTATCATCTGTCACACAGACTATGGCACCAGCCCCTTCACTGGTGCTTCTATTTCCACATTTAACCCAGTAAAACTCATTCTTCTCTCAGCAGCCGGTGATTCATTTAAAAATCCAAACCTGGTTGATTTATTTAAAAAAAAAAAAAAATTTGCGTACCTCAACGTTCACTATTATGTAAAGTTGTAGGCATTTTAATAAATGCATCGAGTCCTATATTTATCACCCAGGGATCATACAGAACAGTTCCAATCAGCCTAAACTTGCTCAGTGTGTCCCCTTCATAGTCAGCGACGGTCTTTTTCTACACTTGCAGTTGTACCTTTTTTCAAAATGTTATGTAAATAGGTTCACAGAGTTCTATGTTCTGAAGAAGCTGTACTATTTTTCATTACAGTCCACAATGAAAGAAAGTTTCTGGTTCTCTACAACTTCCCTGGCATTGCGTATTTTCAGATTTTTGAATTTTAGCTCTTCTAAAATGTGTCTAATGGATTTTGTGTGTGTGTGTGTGTGTGGTTTGTATATGCATTTCCTTAATAACAAATGATGTTGGGCATCATTTCATATGCATTTATGTGATCTGCGCTTGTACACTCCCTTTGGTACAGTGTCTGCAGTACATACAGCCCACACTTAAGTAGAGTTATGCTTCACGGCTTTGAGTGGGCGTATTTACGTAAATGCTCTGAGAACCTTCTGCACAGGGGTTTTGTTTATTCTTTCCCATTTATGGATTTATTCAATTATTTATCTCAGTATGGATTCATACATATGTATTTTATGCTTTGGGTTAACATATAATATCATTTCATTGAATTGCTCAAATTGTACCAGCTTTGGGCATTGGGCGCTCTTTCAGTTTCCTCCGATGTCCTTTTGACGTGCCCAATTCATGGGTTGCTTTTATTTTTACTTTTTTGAGCATTCTCTTATTTTCTGAAACTACAAGATGTTCTAGTCTCATCTCGTATATTTATTGCTACAGTCTTTGAATCACCTATTTCTCCACAGAAGCGCTGTTTTCTGTTTTTCCTTTTAGTTAGAGCATGATATCAGAAACGTAGGTATGGGAACTAGGTACGATAATGGCTCCCAGGATGTCATTGTTCCTACGCCCTCTCAGCTGACAGAGAAATTATGTGTGTGTGTGTGTGTGTGCGCGTGTGTGTATTAACCTGTGTACATGCACATATCCGTAAATATGTGTAAGTGCAACCATACGTATTTATATTAGGTTGAACATGAAAACATACTTGTATGTATGAAGTATGAAGTCTTCTACTCAAATCTATGGCCACAAGGATCATTCTAGCCTCTTCTGCTTTTTGATCTGGTACATTCTACTCAAACAATGAGAAACCCGGCTTCCACTATTTATCGTATACAGTCATGTGCCGCATAATGACATTTTGGTCAGTGATGGACCACTAATTCGGCAGTGGTGTAGCCTAGGAGCAATAGGCTATACCATAGAACCTAAGTGTGTAAGTAGGCTACACCACGTAGGTTTGTGTAAGTACACTCTATGATGTTCAAACAATGACACACTAAGATGGTGTTTTATTTTCCCCAACACTTTAAACATTACATTCTACTCTCTTCTTGCATGCATGGTTTCTGAGAAGAAGTTCATTGTAATTCTTATCCCTGTGTCTCCGTAGGTAAGTTTTTTTTTCTGACTTTTCCCAAGGCTTTTCTTTTTTTTTCTTTACTTATTTTTTAAGTTTTAATTTTTTAAATCTTTTTTTCCCCAAGGTTTTTCTCTTTATCTTTGTTTTTCTGCTATTTGGATATGATTTGCATAAGGGTGTGTGTGTGTGTGTGTGTGTGTGTGTGTGTGTGTGTGTGTGTGCGCCCATGAATGTGTGTATCAAAATTGTATACACAAATGCATTTGCTAAAATGGGTTATTAAGCAGGGGCTTACTGAAATGGAGGAAAGAGTATCCAAGCAATATAAAGAAAAATAGAAAAATGAATGCACACAATACATGTGAATACAATCAAGGATAATGCATTTATATAAAATTATATATGTATATAAGTTAAAAATAAATTTATAAAAAGGAAAATATAAAGTTGATTACTTGTAAGAAATACTTGGAGATCGGTGATTATATCAGAAGGGCAACTACGTGAAATATTTCCCTTACTTCAATTAGAAGTGAGACAAAATGAGTTTCCTCATGACTTTGCATCATAACCCTGTGTGGATTTGAGCAAACGATTGATAGCTGAAATTGCATAAACTAATATTTTCAACCTAAGAAAAGCCTGGGATTTCCTCTGCTGTGGAAGCATCAGATAACCCATCTGATTCACAAATTTGAATTTTTTAATGCTACAAAAATAAAGCTACATGTGTTTTGACATTTTTTGATGTAAACTGACTTTCATGCTATTGTCACTTTTTCTCTATTAAGAAATATTTCCGTGAAACACCCAGGCTAGCATATATTCTTCCCTGAAAAAGCTTAAATACTTGAATGTACAAAGTGTAATTATCACACAAAATAATTAAGTAATACCCCCATTAGAATTAATTTATTGAAATTGATACTGCCCCATCACAGTTGTTACTAATTGTGCGTTTCATTCAATACTATGCATCTATTTTTCCAAGATATATATGTTAATAACTTACTATGTGCTAGACTCTGTTCTAGGTGCTCAGGATACAGCAGTGAAAACCCCCTACCCGTTTCAACTGCATGTTATAATGGAGAGTCATACAATTAACAAATGAGCCAGATAGATTTCAGAGAGTTGTAAGTATTATGAGGAAAAGCCAAGGTAATGAAAATAGTGATGGAATGAGTGTGACGCTCATTTCAGGTAGGGTGTCAAGAAAGACCTCTCTGAGGAGGTGGCATTGGAGCAGGGACTTGAGTGAGGTGGGGGAAAGAGCCCTCTGGAGTCCAGGGAGAGAGCATTCCGTGCAGAGAGAATGTCAAGGGTAAAGGTCTGAGGCAGGAACGAGCTCGGCATGCTCAAGAGGCTGCACAAAGTGTCTGTGACTAGAGCGGCATGCAGGAGGGAAGGAGTGAGAGCAGAGGATCCCGGAGACAGGCTGGAACCAGAACAAGCAGGGGCAGCTAGGACACAGAAGGAGTTTGGAATATCGTCCAAGTGTGGAGGGAGCTGACAGAGACTCTCCAAAGGGGAAATGAATGAGAGAGATTCATGTTATAAAACCATCATGTATTCCAAACATGGAACTCCAAGTTCTAATTCAAATTCTTCATTTGAAATTCCCTTCAGATTTTGCCTCACGTTCATAATAATGCTTCTGATAATCTATTTCACTTTGAGAGTGAATATAATTTTTGATAAATATTTTATGGTAAAGGCTACTGAATATGGTTGGCAGGCCCCCACATATTGCCATTTGGTGGATTAATGTGCTCTGCTTTAAAACAAGAATAGTTTTCTAGTGTGACTATTGTAGCCCACTCTAACAGAGATGGCTAATTAAAGTCATTTTGAGAGATGCTGGATGTTTTCTAAGTGCCAGACAGTGTGCTGTCATGCACTACAGGAAAGAAAAAGCTGCATAAGGCACAAAAGTACAGGGATACATAATACAGTAGTCAGAACCCAAGTGCTATAAGTTTTCCTAAGAGGAAGAAGGGAGCTTTCTGGGGGCAAGTGAGATCTGGAAACATTCTCTGGTGAGACAGGCGTTTGACAGAAGTCTCTAAGGTAGGTAGGACCTTGAGATGGGAGACTGGAAAATGCTTGGAGACAGGTAAACAGCCAGGGAACTGAAGGTCTATTAAAAAACAAAACAAAAAAATAGTCTCTGTAGCTGAATTATAATGTTAGGGTAAAGGAGGGAAATGCAGTTGGTAAGATGGTCGTGAGTCATAATTCGAAGGGCCTTTAGTAGCATGTCAAATGATCTGTTCTTAATTTCTAAGGCAATGGGAATCATTAAATGTTTGAATAAACAGGTGGCAAAACTGAAATGCTACTTTTGAAAGAGAAATATGGCCTCTGAGTAAAATGGATAAAAGCAAGGAGGGTCCAGATAGGAGACTGTTGCTGTAGAGCTGGCAGGAGGAAGCATGGGCCTGAAGTAGGGTAGCGTTAACAAGAAAAGGAAGGAGGCAGAAATGGTACAAGATGTAACCGATGCTGGCATTGGATCAGAAGGAGGGTAAGGAAGCTCTCGATTGACTCCAACGTTTGGAGCTAGGAAAGACTTCGACCTGTCAGAATCATGAGAGTTTAGCATAAATAGGCTTTTAGTAAAGGCCTGTGTTATTAGACAAAAGAAGGGTTCAGTTCGGGTCACGACACTCTGATGCAATACCAGGACATCTACGAGCTCTCTCTATGTATACTAAGGCTGCAGAGTAGAAGAATATAGTGACAAACTTGAGCCCTTTACCCAGAACACACCTGTTCAAATCCTAACTAAGCCACTTCCAGCTCAGTGACCTTGGGCCAGTTAGCCAGACCCTCTGTGTCTCGGTTTCTTTACCTGTAAAACTGAGAAAACTATTGTATATACCTTATATGGCTAATTTGAGGATTAAATGTGTATGCACACACACATGAATGCATATATATACATATAAAAAATTATATAGAAATGTATGTTTACACAAGATATATTTTGTATATAATCATTAAAATTTAATTATATGACATATATTCTATGTTAACATAATAGACACATAGATTATATATATGCATCCACACATATAACATTGTATCTTCATACATAAACTCTTAGAGTTATATGATTACATAGCATGGTTCTATATTCATAAGTCATATATATATGCATACATACATATCTATATAGAGATATAGATAGGAATATGTGTGTTTGTGTGTGTGTGTATTTTTTTTTTAAACAAGGCCTGGCACATTTAAACACCATATGAGTTTTTGCTATTTGTTATTACTGGCCCTCGCAGCTTCAAGTACACTGTTTTGTATTATAAGACTCATCAGTAAAAAGAAAGAATGAAAAGGTGTCATCCAAGGGGAGGGAAAGAACAGTAAGGGAGAAGACTAAACCTGCTGAGGGTAGAAATATAAAGTACCCCAGACTACGGCAGGCAAATCACGAGAGGGGATAGAATGTTGGATTTGGAAATTAGAAAGTCATTGGTGACTTCAGTAGAACAGTTTCAGTAGAGTGACGTGGAAAAAATCAGATTCCAAAAGGTTCAGGAGGAGGTCTGCATCAAGAAAGTAAGGAAAGAAAAATCATGGCTTATATTTTTATAAATTTGATCCTGAGAGTGTGGAGGACTCGGAGATTATTCTGTATTATTTTGAAAACACCATAGTAGAGCATTATTTTAGGAAGAGCTGAAGGAACTAGTGATATAAGAAACGTTGAAGAGAAGGAGAGTTGGAGTAGAGGGAAAGGGGACAAAATGAGACAGACGACCTTAACTTGCAAAGCAAGGCAAGAGGAACTTCACAAAGATGGAGGTGAAGAAAGGGGGGACAGGTGCCTGGTGACCAGAAGCTGAGAGGGATGTGGGCTGCAACTTCGGAAGAATTTGGGAGGTTTGGAAACCACAACTGAGGAAGAAAGAGAAATACTCAGAGACAAAACTAAAGATGGGCCAAGACAACTCATCCTTGGTGCTCGGAGCTCTAAAATGTTTCGGGCACAACAAACTAACAAATGGTTCATGGGAATGCATGTGCGTCTTCACCAGAAGTCTGCTTTGGGAAAGTATCACTTAATTTCATGCCCAGATTATCTAATGTTGGTTTGACAAGGTCACATTGCTTTATGTTGTCACCATAAGAAAGTCATAGACCATCAGAGCTCTAAGTCAGCAACCACTTCTCCATTCCCATTCCAGTGAAAGGCCATGTGTCTTCCTACTGAAAAGGACAACTTTACACTAAGAGTTCCTATCCTTGGAACTGTGGGTGGAATCCAAAGAACCCATGAACTTGGATGAGGAAAATAATATACATCTTTGTTTCTCTAACCTTTACCTAAATTCAGCATTTCCTTCCCTTTTGAATGCAGGGAACAAAGCTCAGTCATATCAGCAATGTGTGTGATTTTGTCTTCAACAGAAATCATAGGTATTTTCATATAACCTATGGTTATTACAGATGCCTCAAATATCATTTGCATTCAACATTACCTTGAATGTGTGGTAGTTATGTGGACATTTTCCTAGGTCTTTTTATTTAAAGCATTACTGAAGAAGCATGTGTTCCTATATTCTACATTTATATTTTTAATACATTGATTAATGTAATTCAGTGAAATCTTCCTTTGGGTCCTATGCATTTCATTTTATGTACTTAAACATATTGTTCTGCAGGGCCGGCCCGGTGGCGCACTGCTACAGTGCGCCGCTTGGGAGCGCGGTGGCGCTCCCGCCGAGGGTTCGGATCCCACGTACAGACCGGTTCCCGCTCACTGGCTGAGCGAGGTGTGGGCGCAGCAATCAGGTTGAGATCCCGTTGCCGGTCCCGGTCCGGTACAGGCGCAACACTGAGGGTTGCGATCCATTGCTGGACACGAAAAAAGACAAAAAGGAAAAAAAAAAAAACCATATTGTTCTGCAAAGGTCTATTGACTTCAGCAGACCTCCACAGGGACCCACTGTATGGAAAAGGGCAAGAAGCCTGGCAGACCTGGCTGGCAATCTTGCTCTTCCTCTTCCTGACTGTGTGAAGGTGGCCGAGTTACTTCATTTCTCATGGTCTCATTTTCCTCATATGTTCAAGAGATCGCATCGTCATAGAAACATGTCTCTCAGATTTGTCCAGAGGCTTACATAAGAATCTATAAATTCAGTGCCCCACACATAGGAAGTGCTCAAGGGTTGTTGCTATTTGATTACTTTATTACTTGTGCTAGAGCAGTGGTTCTCAAATGTTGGTCCACAGATCCATGGCTGGTTTTCAGACTCATGTGGGGTATGTATTTATCCTGAGGTTCCTTTCCTTCACTACTGAATTCCTGAATCATAAAATGATTTTTTTTTTTTTTTTTTGTCCTTTTTGAGACCGGCCGCACTGCACTCAGCCAGTGAGCCCACCGGCCATCCCTATATAGGATCCGAACTGCGGCGGGAGCGCTGCTGCACTCCCAGCGCCGCACCCTCCCGAGTGCGCCACGGGCTTGGCCCCCAATCATAAAATGATTTTAAAGCAATTGATTACCTTTCCTCATAGCCATGGTGGTGGTTATACTTCCTCTTTTTTTAAATGGTCTGGGGCACACTGCCTTATCATCACTGCCACTGGGACTATGGGCCTTTATTCCATATCCAAAGAGGTACTCGTGGGTATATGGAGCTGCTATTGTTGGAGTTGCAAGTATTTACCGAGCTCCCAATATGGGCCGGGGAGGAAGAAGAGTAGAGAGTAATGAGAGGCTGTGGTGGAAATATGGAATATGGACAGATGTGTAAAAAACCAGGATGGCCTACTTAGCCTGGAAGCTGGAATAGAATTCTGAAGGTAATCTATTATAAAAAGCAACTTTGCTTAGCTCATGAGCTCTCATCTGTAAGCAAACAGCTATAAATTTGTGGCACTAATTTCAGATAAGCAGGTCTAGTTCTATAGCCTAAATGCCTTATCAGTGTAGAATTCTCAAAGTACGGTGTTTTCGCAACTACATTTTAATGTGTTTATTGTTTAGCCCAAGAGTTTCTTACTTGGGAGACTTGAGCTAATTTAAGCACACAAATCATCAAAGGTCTATGACCCCTTGGAATTTTATGCAAAATTCAGTGGCTGAACTTACCCTTGCCTAGAGAGTATGCATCTTTCTCTCAGAAGGGTTCATGGCTCTCATGAAATTCTGCAAGGCACTCCTGACTCAAAATGTTCAGGATGGCTAGACAGATCCACTGAGGTTCTCTCAAGGTCAGGTCTTTGCATTACATTCACTTGTCTTCTCTCTCCTTGGCATAGTCATAATACTATTCAGAACCAAATTTTAGTATAATTTTATTTTAGAACTGCTCCCTCACTTGGTGGTATTCAGTAGATGCAGAAAAGGACTCCTCTTTTTCAAATACACTAAAATTTCCACTTTGTTAAAGTTTTCAAAACTTTAGTGGAAACACTTTGAAATATTGCAGAAATTATACCAAACTAAATTTGCCTCCCCAGTGATCATGGTCCATTCACTTCATGCAATACAGCTCCCTCACAAAGATGTGTTCCATTGTCTAGCATCATAGTGTGTATTGACTGGGCTTATTTTTTACCTTTCTAATTTCTGAATATGCATAGCCAAATAAACAAAAATGGATTTATCCCGCCCTAAGAAGCCAAGGTCACAGGTATCTCTTTCAGAAAGGCTGGACCAAAGGCTAGGCCTGATGTCCATCTATCACATCCTGGACCACTTGAACCTCTCTAGAGTGCTATGCTGAGTATTCGTCAATACGGTTATTGGTACAGATGGTCTCTCAGAGGTTTGAAAGTCATCCAGTGATGTCCTAGTAGCTAATGTGAATGTACTGTCTTCCTTTTCTCTCAATTTATTCTGTAGCTCTGTTTCAAATACGCTTATAGAAAAGCATTCAAGCCGTAAACAAGAGATTAGAAAGAAAGGTAATACTAGAAAACCTTCTCTTTCCCACGCATGTATGTTAGAGAATAAAATAAACCCTAAATTTAACTATGTTCAAATTAGCTACTGGTTTTATACATGGTTCATGTAATGGACATAGTTCTTTAAAGCATAAGTCTCCTGATGCTAGTTAAACTTTGTACCTGTGCATGGTTAAAAACTGAACCTCTATGAGATTATGAGTTGCAGAGTATATTAGGAACCAAGCATTTTGCTAGCTTTTATTTATTTATTTATTTTTTGTCTTTTGTCTTTTTTCCGTGTCCGGCAACGGATCGCAACCCTCAGTGCTGCCCCCGCACCGGACCGGGGACCGGCAACGGAATCGCAAGCCTCGGCGTTGCTCCCGCGCCTCGCTCAGCCAGTGAGCGGGAGCTGGTCCGTATGTGGGATCCGAACCCTCGGACGGGAGCGCCGCCGCGCTTCCCAAGCGGCGCACTATCCAGTGCGCCACCGGGCCGGCCCTTGCTAGCTTTTAGATGAGGGATTGGTTTATCAAACTTTCACCAAAATAAAATATGCTATCTCTTTAGTCTCAGTACATATATAGTAAATATTATCTATATTATACTTGTACATATTATGCACATAATAGCTCTGAAACATATAGAATAATGTGCAGATGTTCCTGAGTATAGTCTCAGTTCCCAACTTTTTTTATTAATTAAATATTTATTTAATTTATTTTTAAGGAAAATTAATGGATCAGTGAATGAATGATTATTAGTTACTAGTGTCTGATTTACAGGATGTTTTAGAAATAAGAGTTTTCAACTGAAAGGTATTAAATCAACTCTCCCATTAACCATAAGATCCCTTATGAGCCTCAGCTTCCATACCTTGAAACTGAGAACATTGTGCCTTATCAAATGAAGAAAATACAAAGAACACAGCAGTAGATAACATGCTGACCTCCAGAAAAAAGCTTGTCTTATGGTCACAGACCTCTTGCTTTGTCTAGCTAGTCTCAATTGTGTACTGTCAGATTAGTGGACAGTCAATTACAGAATGTGACATATTTAGTGTTTTCTGTCTTGCCACCTAGCAAAGAGTAAGAACTCTGAAAATATAGATGTCCCTTAAACTTTGCCTTCTAGATACTGACACTTTTGTTTTTTAATATCTGAAAAGTAAAATTAGAAAAAAGGGAGAGGATAGGCTCATTAATACATCTATAAATAGCTCCCATGTAGACACAAGATAAAATACTTTTAAAAAATTCTTAATATGGTCTTTGTGATCTTGCCCCTGCCTGTCTCTCCAGTTGCATATTCTTCCCACGTACCAAGATCCAGCCATTGGAGCCTTTAATTACACAAAAGAACCCAGCTCTTTGAAAATTTAAGCCTTGTGCACATGCAGAATCTTCTGACCAGAACATTCATCATCTAGGTTAGGCCTACTCAGATTTCATGTTGTAGCTTTAAATTATTACCTCAGAGATAGTTTTCTTGACTACCCCTCTCCACTTAACTTAGGTCTAGCATCCTTATCTCCCCAAATGCCCTATATTTTCTCTTCATAGGACTTACCACAAATCGTAATCATCTATGTGCTTGTGTAATCACTAAATACATAGTATTTATTATAACTATAAAATATCTATTTCCCTTCCTGGGCTATAAATTCCATGAAGTCAGAGATCATAACTTTATTATTCACCCATAATCTAGCACAGGACTTGAAGCAGAATTGGTTTTGATAATTATTTGTCAAGTTGATAAGTCAATAAATCATCTGTGTCATGCAAACCAGATTCAATGTCCACTATCTCTTTTTATATAAAGTTCAAGTATGTACAAAGCCAGTCAGATACATCCTCATTTTGGAATGGGAGTGTGATACTAACATAAGTTGAGACCATTGTGATCCAAACATGGACTAGCTTTATGGCTAAATAAACTTATTCCACTGGCAAACAAACAAATACTGTATTTCTCAGAAAATATAAAAAGGGGACTAATAACGATAATCTCTTTCCCTCATTTATCTGCCTCTCCTCTTTTCTTACAAATAATTTCCTTCGAAGTGATTAAAGTGTTCTAAAATTGGATAGTGGTGATGGTTGCATAGTTTTGTAAATGTACCAAAACCCATTGAATTTTACACTTTTGATAGTCAATTTTATGGTAAATGAATAATATTTCAATAAAAAACATCAACCTCATTTTTTAAAAATATTAAGTGAAATCCATATATTACAAGGCAAACGAAGTTCAATCTTGGCATTAAAAAAAAAACAAACATAAAAATGTTATGAAATTAATTGAAATTAAAATATAACACCTGAAAAGTGCCAAACATGGAGTGCAACATATAGTGAGCATTCAAGCTCTAAAGACAATTATTTTCATTATCAATTTACCTTGATGAAAAAGGCTTTTTAATGATCTATATAGATTGAGACTTATCCCAATATCTAATAGGCCAGCTGTCACAGGGGATTCCAATGGATAAATTGGAAGTGGTGAAGAAATGAAGTGAAAACTGCAAAACCACATAGTTTGGAATTATTACTTAACTTCTTTTTACCAAGCATGTCAACTCTCAATTCATAATCTCTAACTCTACTTCCCTTTCCTTTCTATATTTTGGATGAGGTGTATGTAAAAAATCAATACTAATTTTCCTTTAAATGTTTGGTAAAATTTACTGCTAGGGTAATCTTCTCCTGGTATTTTTTTTTTTTACTGGTTATGAATATTCATGAGATACAAAGCTGATTGTCACCTCTCCTGCCCAGGATGTGAAGGCCAGATTCAAACTGGCAGCATACCATTTTGAACTGATTTTGGTATATGATGAGAGGTATGGGTATAGTTTCATTCTCCTATGTATGAATATCCAGTTATCCCAGCACCATTTGCTGAAGAGGCAGTCTCTTCCCCAGTGTATAGGCTTGGTGCCTTTATCAAAGATCAGATGGCTGTAGGTGTGTGGGTTGATTTCTGCATTCTCTATTCTATTCCATTGATCAGTGTGTCTGTTTTTATGCTTGTACCATGCTGTTTTGGTTATTATAGCTTTGTAGTATAGTTTCAAGTCAGGTAGTGTTATGCCTCCAGCTTTATTACTTTTATGATTTTTTGCTCAGCATTGCTTTGGCTATGCATGGTCTTTTGTTATTCCATGTTAATATCTGGATAGTTTTTTTCCATTTCTGAGAAAAATGTCATTGGAATTTTGATGGGGATTGCGTAATAACTTCGTATAGCATACATTATACGAAGTTATACGACATGTGGTATTTATCCCTCTGTGCTTTGCTTATTTCACTCAACATAAGTTTCTCCAGGTTCATCCATGTTGTTGCAAATGGGAAAATTTCATTTTTTTTTATGGCAGAGTAGTATTCCATAGTGTGTATATATACCACAGTGTCCTTATCCAGTCATCCATCAATGGACATTTAGGTTGGTTCCATGTCTTGGCTATTGTAAACAGAGCTGTGATGAACATGGGAGTGCAGGTAGCCCTTCAACATGATGATTTCCATTCCTTTCGATATGTAATCAGAAGTGGGAGTGCTGGATTGTATGGAGGATCTATCTGAAGTTGTTTGAGAAACCTCCATACTGTTTTCCATAGTGGTTGTACTAATTTACTGTCCCAACAGTGCAGGAGTGTTCCTTTCTGTCCACACACTCACCAGCATTTGTTATTCGCCATCTTTTTTATTATAGCCAGTCTAACTGGGGTGAGGTGGTATCTCAATGTAGTTTTAATTTGCATTTCCCTTATGACTAGTGATGCTGAGCATTTTTTCATGTGCCTGTTAACCATTTGTATGTCTTCCTTTGAAAAATGCTATTCAGCTCCTTTGTCCATTTTTTAATTGGGGTATTTGGGTTTTTCTTACTCTATAATTGCTTGAGTTCCTTGTATTTTATGGGTATTAATCCCATGTCAGATGTTGGCAAAAATTTTCTCCCACTCTGTAGGCTGTCGTTTCACTCTGTTTGTTTCCTTTGCTGTGCAGAAGCTTTTTAGTATTTTCTTCATGTTTTTTATTAGTAATTCAATTGCTTGAGATAGGCACATTAGATTTTTCTTTTTTTCCTTGAGTCAGACTTAACAGTTTGTGTCTTTCTAGAAAATTATCAATTTTATTTAAATTTTCTAGTTTGTTGGCATAAAATTGCTCATGGTATTCTCTTATAATCCTTTTAACTTCTATAAAGTTTACAGTGATGTGCTTTATTTATCACAAATTTTGATAATTTATCTCTGTGATGGTTAATTTTACATGTCATTTTGGCTGGGCCATAGTTATATATAATAATGTTGGTTAAACATTATTCTGGATGTTTCTGTGAATGCATTTTTTGGATGAGATTAATATTTAAATTTGTGAAGTCTGAGTAAAACAGATTACCATCTACAATGTGTGTTAGCCTTATCTAAGCAGTTAAAAGCCATAATAGAATAAAGACTGACTTCCTGTGAATAAGAAGGTATTCTGCCAGCAGACTGTCTTTGGATTACGATTACAACCCTTCCCTGAGTCTCCAGCCTGCCTGCCTATCCTGAAGATTTTGGACTTGCACCTCCACATTCAAATAAGCCGATTTTTCTTTTCTAAGAAATGTCTTTCTCCATCTCTGAGTACCAAAAATTTGTAGAAAAATGATATTAAAAGGTAATACAAATCTTTCCATAAACTTTTTGAAGACCCCTTTTGTGTGTAGATAAGACCGTACTTCAAAAAGTTCACTGAAAGAATCGTATTACATTTGCATTCTATTTTTCCACAAGTTTTTTGAAGTATCCTTATATGTATACACACCTCCTGTTGGTTCTGTTTCTCTGGAGAACCTTGACTATACAGTGTCTTAGTCACCCTAGCTACAAGGTTGTTAGTTTTGTTGTCCTTTTCAAAGAACCATTTGGCTTCATCAATTATCTCTGTTGACTTTGTTTCCTCTTTCATTAACTTCCACTTTAACCTTAATTATTTCCTTTTTCTACCTGCTTTGGGTTTATCTTGCTCTTCTTTTTCTATTTCTTAAGGTAGAAGCTCAGGTTAACTGATTTGAGATATATATATATATTTTTAATGTAGGCATTACAGCTATAAATTTCCCTCTAAGCACTCCTTTAGCTGGACCCCATAAATTATGGTATTTTGACTTAATTTTTACTCAGATTGAAACATTTTTCTAATTCTCCTTGTTATTTATTCTTTGGCCCATTGATTGTTTAGAATGTGTTGTTTTATTTCCAATTATTTGTGTATTTCACTAAATTTTTTTTCTGTTGATTTCTAATTTAATTTCATTGTGTTTGGAGAATATACTTTTCAGTAGTATACATCCCTCCATTTTAGAATATTTAGTCTCCTCTGAAGCATTTGATATCCATTTCTAGGCCTGGACTAGCAATGACTAAGAAAGTCCGTCCATAGAGACCTATGAACATCTTCAGAATGTGTCATATCGGGGTGGTCAGTTGTTTCAGATTATGTGGTGTATTAAGAATTTAGCAAGGTAAATCTGCCTAATGAAGGGTTCTATAAGATAATGAAGTCATAATGTGAATGAAGCCTGCAAAGTACAACTGTACTGCTTCCTTGGAAACAAGTGAAGGAGAGTGACAAGGTCTGCTCCCCTCTAATGCACCAGCCCCAGAAAACCAAGAGTGTCTTAGAACAGAGTTGTGAAAAACGAGGGTAGATTATTCTTAACATACTGCCCTATTCATAAATTCTATGATTCTAAAATTCATTCAACATTTGATATTGATAAATGAGATTTTATTTTGTTATTCTCATTTATAGGAAATTGCCATTTATTGAGTATGCACTATATAATGCACTGTGGTAAACTTTCTTCTTATTAGTCATTCTACTTAATCCTGATAACCCAATGAGTCAGGTACCATCATCATTATCTTATGAATGAGAAAAGTGAGGCTCAATAATTTGTCCAGGGGAAGTGAACTACAGCTTCCAATTAAATGAGAGTAATAATATTTATTTCAGAGCAAGAACTAAAAATAGCAAGAGAACTTGTTCATAATTTAACAGCACAGCTCATGTAAGGAGAACAATTGTCAAATCATATATAAAGTCAGGGACAAAACTTTGGTACATAGACCTAGATTTCTGCTCTCCTAAGTAACTAATACACTCAACAATCTCTGTGTTGTCATGATATTGTTAAACAAGGGCTGGCCCGGTGGCGCATTGCTATAGTGCACCGCTTGGGAGTGCAGTGGCGCTCCTGCTGAGGGTTCGGATCCCACATACAGACCGGCCGCTCACTGGCTGAGTGAGGTGCAGGCGCAACACCAAGGGTTGCGATCCTGTTGCCAGTCCCGGTCCGGTACGGGCGCGACACTGAGGGTTGCGATCCGTTGCCGGTCACGAAAAAAAGACAAAAAGGAAAAAAAAAAAAAAAGATATTGTTAAACAAGATAGAACTAATATACCTTAAAAGTAAATTATGAAATAGATGTAATCAATGGTGTTATTGTCTTTGGGGGGTGGCGAAGCAATACTAGAGAAGGCATGATAAATCAAGCCTTCTGAGAACTTATGCAGCTTAATTGTATATACTATTAAATATTTTCATCCCATTGTCCTGTCCAGATCCCATAAGAAGGCAAGACTATTAAAGAAAATGGTGTAGGGGAACCCAGTACTCACAGTGTACTGCCAATCATAAAGGTTTGCATATAGTAGCAACTCACTTATTACTAGTCCTCATCACCCAGTTCTCCTCTTAGGCTAGTGAGCTTAGATGTATAAAATAAAACATGACAGAAAGCCACTATAGGTTTCTGAATGGATGAGTACAATATCCCATCAGTGGGAAAAGGAGTGAAAAGTAACTGAAATACATTTATGAAAGTACTAATGAGGGAGCAAGAAGGATTTAAAAATACCTGGGAACTGAATATTGATTAAGCAGCATAAATCTGAATCTGAAGTGAAATAAGGGCCAAGAACCATCAAATAGGTGAAAATTCGCTTATGAGTTATGTGCTAGGAGCTATCTGTACTTTATCTCAGCATCTAGTATAGTAACTAAAACATAATATATTTTTAATATATTCTGTCAGGTACTGTCATAATGCTTTAAATTTATTATCTAATTTAGTTTTCATTACATATGTTTTATATATATATCATCATATCCACTTTACCAATAAGGAAACTGAAGTGCAAAAAATATTCCTAGTTATACAGTTAGTTAATGGCAAGGCCAGGATTTGATTCCAAATATGGCTGACCATAGATTCTTTTTCAACTAAACAATTATACCTCTCATAGCTTTTCCTCTCCCTATAAAAGCTTAATGCAACAGCAACAAAATAAGTAACTCTGACACATAATTAATTCCACTAGTTTCTCAAAAAATAATGCAACATACAACATAACAACTATGACACAGTATTAACTTAATGAGAGCCCTGTGTCTAACTTTCAAATTTGTTAGTATTTAAAAGTTAGCTCACAGAAACTGAATGTCAATAGAGATATATTCATCCGGACAGATTTTTACCTCAAAAATAACTTACGTTTTATTAAAATATGAATCCCTTTATTAGAAATATGTCTGGAACTGAAATGATGGTATGTGCAAACTTCCATTCAGCAAAACTAAAAGTTTAATATTGGCATATAAGGCTTTGAAAATAATTTATCAAAGCCGTATGAAAAGTTTGATTTTTAGGCAGGCATTTTTTTCACCATCATAAAAAGTGTTCTCATTTATCACCATAAACATAGTTTTACACATTTGAAATCTGTATGCAAGTTCGTGCTCCAAAAAAGCCTTTTCAGTTCCAGTTTAATCTAGTTTTATAACTGTGTCTAAATAAAATTACAAGTACATTTATAGTGTCCTTGGAACTCAATGCAAAACTTGGGAAAATTATTTTCAAGTTTTCCTACAAACCAACACTTTACATTATTCATAGCAAAATTGAGGTAAGTATGAAAAACCATCTCAAACTACTTTTTTATATTACTCAAAATAATGATGCAGAAGAGCTTGCAATGGAAATATTAGTAAGGAAAACATTGCATCAGTGAACATATACTATGGCCTAGAATGGCTGAAAATGTTAGCACATTTTTAAAAATTACCAATTATTTTGATAAATAAAATTCCTTGTGAGCTAATGAGAAATAATGTTCAATTATATTAAGGGATATTTCCAAAATTTTCCTGGAAGGCTGAATTTTATGCCAAGAAATGCTGGCATTGGTTTATGTAACTTCTAAATAAAAGTTTCTAGCTAATGCAAATACTATATAGATATTTAAAATTAGAAGACAATAATGTGAATAAATTATTGGGAATGTTGCCTAATAAAATAGAGATTGAACATAAGAGAAATTAAAATATATGATTTACTGAGTGAGAAGGCCTAATTTATGTATAATTAAAATTTCAATAGATAATAGAAAATGGGGTCAAAGAAATAGCCAAAGAGATAATGACTGGGATTTTTCATAATTGTTGAAGACACCAAACTTCAAATACAGGAAGACCAACAAATTCTGAGTGGAATATATGAAAATAATTCATACCTAAACACATCATAATTAAACAGCATAATACCAAAGACACACCGAAGATCTTAAAAGCATCCAGAGGGAAAGGATCATTAATGTATAGCAAATAGACTAAAAGCTCACTTTTCAACAAGAAAACATGAAGGTAGTAAAACTGTCAACATAGAATCATACACTGAGTTTAATTATTTTTTAAGAGTGAGAGTGAAATAATGACATATTCAGACCACAGAAAACATGAGAATTTGCCACAAACAACCAAGATGCTCACAGAAAATATGTTGATATTGAGCATTTTTTCATATGACTGTTGGCCATTTGTATATCTTCCTTAGAGAATTGCCTACTTAGCTATTTTGCCCATTTTTTGATTGGGTTGCTTGTTTTTTTCTTGTAAAGTTGTTTAAGTTCCTTGTATATTCTGGATATTAATCCTTTGTTGGATGTATAATTTGCAAATATTTTCTCCCATTCTGT
>NW_007737751.1:0-15441 GCF_000696425.1 Galeopterus variegatus | reverse complement strand
GAAGAAGATATAACAACTATACCTTTTTGAAGTTGTTACAACAAGCAAACAGAAAGGACATTCTTGGGGGGGAGGGGAGAGAGGGAGGAGGGAGGGAGGTTGTCTGTGATGGGCCATAATAATCATATACATTGTATATTGACAAAATAAAAATTTAATGAAAAAAAAAAGAAAATATGTTGATAAATAGATTGTGGTATATTTATAAAATTGAACACTATACAGAAGTAAAAGTGAATGAGCTGTAATTGCATGTATCCACATGATTGAATTTCAAAAACATCATATTGGCTGGAAAAGAATCAGAACAATATTTAAAGTAATACTCAATGTACACAATGTTCCAAATTAGGAACAACTGAAAAATACATTGCTAAGAGATGTTAACATTGTGCAATCCAAAAAAAGAGCAAGGGAAAAGAACATTAGAAAGTTTAAGGCAGTGGTAACCCCTGAATAAAGGAGTGTGATTGGGAAGGGCACACAGAGAGCTTTTAATGTACTGGTAATGATATATTTCTTAAGATTTGTGAAAATGTCTGTCTGGTTGTTTGTTTATATTGTACTTACATGTTACATATACTCTTTGTTATATGTTTAAAATAAAAACTAACAGCAACACAAAAGTTTATGAGGGAATTCCTTGTATGTGGACAAAGCTTACTAATCAGTGGGCTTTACATTTGACTGATTGTGTAGGGTACATGCTGGCAGCTCTCAATGGTATTCAAGTTTTTGCTCTTGATCCATTCAATTTCTTGAGAGAATCTCTATTTTTTTTCTGGAGTTGTATGCCTGTTGGAGGAGCATCCTGTACATAGGGTGAGATAGGGTTGGAAGGAAGCTAATTTTTCCCTATACCTTCAATTGATTACCCTGGTTTTGTTCTGGTATCACACTCTTGCCCTTTGTTGTAACTGGAATTTCCAATTTTTAGGCCCTTCAGTCATTCTTTACAGAAAATGAGCTTTTTCTTTGGCTCAGTGCTGCTACAATTGGACAATGTATGCACAATAAATTTATTCACGAGAAACAATACAAAAAGTATGTAACTACCCACTAATAAGTATTTGGGTTGTCTGAATGAGCTGATGGTAAGTCATTCCTGGGTGAGGAGAGAAAAATATACTCCCGCCTAGAAGCTTCTACATCCCAGGTTGATGGTCTGACTCCAGGGGGTGGCAGATAACTTACAGCAACTTACAGCAGCCACAAATTCATACATCAGACTCAGATCACCTCTCTAACCATATTTCTTTAAAAATGTAACCTTTAAAAAATGTTGTGTATATAAAGCTGGAACTTGTGTGTTTTCTGTCATTCTAACTAACTTGTGAACTAGAGAATCTCCATCATTCATTTACATGATAAAGCCTAATCATAAATCAATTGCTGCATTTCTTTATGCCTCTACAAATGCAGTGCAATAAATTTCAAGAACATGGATTTACTCTCAAAATTATAAATGAGAAAGAAGAGGCAATAATTTAATAAACCCCGCGATGCATATGTCAAACAAATCTGGCTCTTACAAGTAAAGTTAGAATGACTTTCGTTGCCCCCTAGAGCAATGGCAATCTAAAGGAAAATATAAGACTTTTAGTTTAATAAATTTAGAACACTTCATTATACAGTTACCATTCCAAAAGAGGAAGTGTTTTAGAGATGTTTATGAAGTCTAAGAGTGCAAATTGAGAGGTTTCATTCCCAGATATACCAGTGATTCACTGTGTGAGCTGGAAGAAGTCTCTGTCATGGGAGTAATTTAAGTCTTTATTTATATTTACAGGGTGTGATATCTTGAAAGGAGAATCTAGGTGTGAAGTGACTTAAGCACAAAGGGAATCTCAAAGGCCAGGAGTAATACGGAATCTATTTCCTTCTTGACAAAGATGACACCACTACCAACATCTATTCTGACATTTTCATCACAACTGCTTTCCCACCAGTGGTATAGGTTGTTTAAAGTATATACAGATTTGGATTGTTGCTCTTAAAAAATATGAAAGTTAGAGTGCTACAGGGAATTTGGACAAGTAAGAACAAAACATCCATGAACTCATAAAACGATCCAGATACTATTACAGTCTCTGTTTATCCTTCACCAGTTACCATTGTTATACACATTTTATGAAGCTCTACTCATCTTGTATGCACAATATTGTGTCATGCCTTGTTCACTTATAGCAAATATTTCAAGTTTTCATCTTCATAATTATAATTTGTGATATAATTTTATGGCTCCATAATATTCAATCAAGTGAATTTACCAAACATGGATCATTCTCCTATTTCCCAACATTTTTATGGTTACCTATATTTGACCCATTTTGAAATCACTGGGTTTTTCTTATAATAGTAGACCCAACACCAAAACACAACTAAGGTCTGTTGTAACAAGCAATTTGTATATTAATACAATTCCAAGTTTCTGTTCAACACCTAATCATCACATTAGGCTTATATAGGCATGTTACCAGTCAAAAAATTAATTCTTCCTCTTGCTTCAATAAAGACCATCTTAAACACATGGTTCAGTTAAGATCTTTAATAGTGAAGTCCAAATATAAAGACCTCTTATGAGTATTTCTATGATCCTTCATGTGCCAGCAAATATGTTAATAGCAGTCTCTGTTCTCAAAGAGACCACATCTCATTGGAAAGTTAGCAGAAAAGACTGAAAATGAATGGTGCTATATCAGAAGCTAGGAAGGGAGCATCAAGAATGGAATAATCATCAGTGGCAAATGTTCCAGAGGAGTCATATAAGAAGAAAATTAATCAGTTCCAGACAGCAGACAGATATTTACTGAATGCTTATTATGTATATGCTAGGCATAGTTTAGGAACTGGGTATACAGTAGTGAACAAGGCTAAGTGCCTTTCCTTCAATAAGCTTATATTCTAAAAAAGGCAGAAAGAAAATAAACACATAAAGAAAGATCTAAAAATGATTTCAGTGACTAAGGGATATCAAGAAAGTAAAATAGGACTTCTGGGTAGATGGTGTATTAGAGGTGCCCAGGGCACATTTCTCCTGCAGAAGAAGATCGACATGGACCCAGGACCACCACAGTCACCAGAACTATTGTCTGGTCCCAGAACCATTATTCATCACAGAGAAACTCCCCACAGAACAACAGTCCTCGGGGTGGCCCACCACTGCAGCCACAGACATCACAGATGTGAGGGAGGCAGCTGCAATTGCCATCACTACTGCTGCTGCCCTGAGATAATCATGCTACAGCTGCAGAAACCAAAGAAATGAGGAAAGTGGCTGTAGCTGCCACCCCCATGAGGTAATCCTCCTATCACTGGGGACACTGCAGAAGCAAAGGCATGCATTTGCATCTGCCACTACCACTGCCTCCCCCACGAGGTAACCACATTTCCACCAAGAACACTGCCATTGTGAGGGAGAAAGTTGCACTGCTGCCACCATTATCAACCTCAAAAGGTAACCCTACTCCTGCTGCAGAGACCTTAGCTGCATGGGTGGCCACTGTGGACAGCACAGCTATGCAGACAGTTGCTACAACCACCATTGTTGCAGTTACCACCATCTCCAGTGCTGCCAGGCAGCCTACATCATTGTGCAATCAGTCCACTGCCACTGGAGCCACCTGCTATGCAAGCAGACCAACAAAGTGATGACCAGAGCCAGTACCACCACAAGAGTGGCCTGCTAACAGCTGCCACAACTATTGCCACCATGCCACTCGACTGCACTGATACAAGGAGGATCACCAGCAGAGTCCACAGAAAAATAATGGAAGAAGCAACTGCTCTACTAGATGACCAGATATCAATGTAGGTATACTATACATACAAAAAAAAAAAAAAAGGAAAATATGAGTCCACCAAAGGAATACAATAATTCTCAAGTACCAGACCCCATAAAGCAGGAGACCCTTGAAATGACTGAAAAGGAATCCTGAGTAAAAATGTTAAGGAGACTCAATGAGATACAAAAAGATGCAGTTAGATGACACAATGAACTAAGCAAAACTATCCAGCATATGAGTAAGAAAATTTACAAAGAGATTAATACTTTAAAGAAGAATGTAGCAGAGCTCATGGAACTGAAAGTCACTCAATGAAACATAAAACACAACTGAGAGCTTAAGCAGCAGGCCAGAGTAAACAGAAGAAAGAATTTCTGATTTTGATGACAGTCTTTTTGAAATAACTCAGGTGGGAAGAAAACAAAAAAGAGAGAGAGAGAGAGAGTTTTGAAAAATGAAGAAAATAAGACAGATATCAGACAACCTTAAGCACACAACCATCCAAATCACGGGTGTAACTGAAGGGGAGGAGAAAGGAAAAGGCATTGAGGACATATTCAGTGAGACAATAGCAGAAAAATTCCCAGGCAAAGGAAGAGGTACAGAACATCAGATTCAGAAGACTCAAAGATCCTTAAATAGACTCAATCCAAAAAGATCCTCTATAAGAAACAGTATAGTCAAACTGGTAAAGCTCAAACACAAAGAGAATGGTAAAAGCAGCAAGAAAAAAGCATCAAGTAACTTATAAGGGAGTCCCAATTACACAAACAGCAGACTTCTCAAAACAAACTCCAAACACTAGAAGTGAATGGGATTATATGTTAAAAACGCTAAAAGAAAAAAACTGCCAGCCAAGATACTATATGCAACACCACTATCCTTCAGAAATGAAGGCAAATAGTGTATTTCTGAGACAAACAAAAACTAGAGTAGTTCACCACCACCTGACCTTCCATACAAGAAATTTTCTAGGCAGTCCTTCAACTGGAACGCAAAAAATGATAATCACTACAATGAATACACAAGAAGGAACAAAACCCACTGGTAGAACGAAAATGCAAATGAGAAAGAGACAGAATTGATATCTTACTACCTCAAACAAACCAATGAACACTGAAGACAAACATTAAAAGGGAAAGAAAAAATGAAAATATATTTAAAACATCAAAATCAAAATCAATAAAATGCCAGGAGTAAGAAAGTACCTTTCAATAGCAAGCCAAATTATAAATTAATTAAATTCCCAACTCAAAAGACACAGACTGGCTGGCTTTATTAAAAAGCTAAATCCAGCTATATGCTGTCTAAAAGAAGATCACCTCACCTGTAAAGACACACACAAACTAATAGTGAAGGAATGGAAAAAGATATACCGCAAAAACAGAAATCTAAAACAAGCAGGAGTAGCTGTTCTTATATCAGATAAAATAGACTTTACATTAAAAAAATAAATAAAAAGAAACAAACAAGGCCATTGCATAATGATAAAGGGATCTATACAACAAAAAGACATAACAATCATAAATATATATATGCATCCAATACCAGAGCAGCTAGGCATATAAAGCAAACATTATCAGACCTAAAGAAAGAGACAAATTGAAATGCAATAACAGTTGGGAACATGAACAGCCCTCGGTCAACATTGGACAGATCATATAGACAACAAATCAACAGAGAAGTACAGGATTTAAACCACACTTTAGATAAATTAGACTTGACAAGTTTTCACAGAACATTTTATCCTACAACCACAGAATATATTCTTCTCATCACCACATGGAGCATTCTTCAGGATAGACCACATGTTAGGTCACAAATCAAGTCTTAACAATTTTTTTAAAAACTAAAATCATTTCAAGTATGTTTTCAGACCATAACAGATTAAAACTAGAAATTAATAACAAGTGAAACTCTAGAAACTATGTGAACATATGGAAATTAAACTAAATGATCCTGAATGACCTTTGGGTCAAAAAAGAAATTAAACAGGAAATCAAAAAAGTTATTGAAACTAATAAAAATGAAGACACATCCTGCCAAAACGTGTGGGATACTAAAAAGACAGTACTAAGAGGGAAGCTTGTTACAAAAATGCTTATATAAAAAACATAGAATGATTTTAAATAGAATAGCTAACAGTACACCTCAAAGAATTAGAAAGCACGAGTAATCTAATCCCAAAATTAGTAGACAGAAAGTAATAAGAACAAAGCAAAACTAAATGAAACAGAGAACCCAAAAATGATACAAAACATCGATGAAACAAGAAGTTGATTTTTGAAGAAGACAGACAAAGCAGGAAAACTAGTAGCTAGGCTAACTTAAAAAAAAAGAGAGAGAGGACCAAAATAACAAAAATTAGAAATGAAAAAGGAGACATTACAACTGATACAACAGAAATACAAATAAAAATTAGAGACTATTATAAACAACTGTATTCCAACAAATTGGATAAATTTCTGGACAGATTACAAACTACCAAGACTGAGCCAAGAAGAAATAGAAAACCTGAACCAACCAATAACAAGAAATGAGACTGAACAGTAATCAACAATCTCCCAACAGAGAAAAACCCAGAACCAGATGGCTTTACTGTTGAATTCTACCAAAGCATTCAAGAGGGATTGATACCAATTTGATTCCAACTATTCCAAAAAGTTGAAATGGAGGCCATTCTTCCAAACACATTCTATGTGGCCAGTATCACCCTGATACTAAAATCAAAGACACAACAACAACAACAACAAAACTAAAAGTCAATATATTTCATGAACATAGATGCAAAAA
Source organism: Galeopterus variegatus (assembly GCF_000696425.1). Classification (NCBI taxonomy): domain Eukaryota; kingdom Metazoa; phylum Chordata; class Mammalia; order Dermoptera; family Cynocephalidae; genus Galeopterus; species Galeopterus variegatus. Next base: position 8,863 of record NW_007737751.1, on the reverse strand, counting down.
TACTAGATAAAATATTAGCAAATAGAATGCAGCAACATATGCAAAAATTATACACCACTAACAAGTGGAATTCATCCCAGGAATGCAAGAATGGTTTAACATATGCAAGTCAATAAATATGATACACATACACTATATCAACAAAATCAGGGACAAAAGCCATATGATTATCTCAATAGATGCAGAAAAAGCATCTGGAAGACACAGGAGGAAGACAAGGATGCCCACTCTCACTACTGCTACTTAACATAGCATTGGAAGTACTAGCCAAAGCAATCAGACAAGAGGAAAAAATAAAATGCATCTGGATTGGAAAAGACAAACTATCCCAGTTTATAGATGATATGATCCTATATATAGAAAAGCCTAAAGACTCTACAAAAACTGTTAGACTCAGTAAATGGTACAATATCAACATGCAAATATCAGTACCATTTTTATATTCTAACCAGGAACTAGCAGAAAAACAAATCAAGAAAGCTAGCCCATTTACAATAGTCACCCCAAAAATAAAATACCTACGAATCAGTTTAACCAAGGAAATGAAAGATTTCTACCACAAGAACTACAAATCACTGCTGAAAGAAATTAAAGAGGACACAAAAAATGGAAAGATATTCCATGCTTTGTGGTTGGAAGAATAAACATTGTGAAAATGTCCATAATACCCAAAATTATCTGCAGATTGAATGCAATCCCCATGAAAATACCAGTGACATTCTTCACAGAAATACAAAAGTAATACTAACATTCATATTGAACAACAAAAGACCCTGAATAGCCAAAGTAATCCTGAAGAAAAATATAAATATATAAAGCTGAAGGCATCACACTACCTGGCATCAAATTATACTACAAAGTTATAGTAACCAAAACAGCATGGCATTGGCATAAAACAGACTCTTGATCAATGGAAGACAATAGAGAACCCAAGAATAAACTCACATACTTAAAGCTAACTGTTCTTCAACAAAAACAACAAGAACATACATCAGGGAAAATACTGCCTCTTAAATAAATGGTACTAGGAAAACTGGACATCCATATATAGAAGAATGAAACTAGAACCATACTTCTCACTGTACAAGAAAATCAACTCAAAATGGATTAAAGACAAATATAAGACCTGAAACTAGAAAATTCATAAAAGAGAACAGAAGAAACACTTCAGGAAGTAGAACTAGGCAAAGACTAGGAATATGACACCTAGAGAACAGGCAACAAAAGGAACAATAAACAAAGGGGATTATATCAAACTAAAGAAAACCTACAGAGTGGGAGAAGATGTTTGCAAACTATATTCAGAATATACAAGGAACTCAAACTGAACAGTAAACAAAAACACAAAAACAAAATAAAAAAAAACAGTAATCCAATTAAAAAATGGACAAAGGAGCTGAATAGGCACTTCTCAGAGGAAGATATACTTATGATGAACAGACAAGTGAAAAAGTGCTCAAAATCACTTAGCATCATGGAATTGCAAAACAAAACCACACTGAGGTATCATCTCACATCAGTTATACTGGCCATTATGAAAAATACAGAGAATAACAAATGCTCATGAGGATGCAGAGAAAGTGGAACCCTACTACATGTTGGTGAGACTGGAAATCAGTGCAGTCATTATGGAAAATGGTATGGAGATTACTCAAACATCTACAGATAGAATTGCCATATGATCCAGCTTTTCCACTGATGGGTATATACCCAAAGGAAATGAGATTATATTGAAGGGATACATACACTCCTGTGTTCATTGCAGCTCTATTTACAATAGCCAAGAATCAGAACTAACTTGAATGCCCAGCGTTGGATGACTGGATAAGGAAAATGTGGTATATTTACACTATGAAATACTACTCTGACATAAAAAGGAATGAAATACTGCCCTTCACAGCAATATGGATGAACTTAGAGAAAATTTGTTATGTGAAAGAAGCCAGGCACAGGAAGAGAAATACCACATATACTCACTCATAAGGGGAAGTTAAAAAAATAAATTAAAAAAGAAGGAATGATAGACACAACAATCACAATAATAAGGTGAACTTTCAAAAAGAAAACAGAACTGAGGTTACCAGAGAGTGGTAAAGGAGGGTGTAAGGGACAAATCAGTAAAAGGTCATGAAAAATGATTGCATTATATAATGTTGAATAGACTAATTATCCTAATATTGAGCATCATATATTGCACATTGGTGTGGATATTCAACTCTGTACCCTGCAGATATGTACAATCAATTATGTTTCAATTAAAAAAAATTAAAAAGAAAGCAAAATATGGTAATATGTTTGAGAATATCTTGAAATTTAGCTCAGGTGGTCAGGAAAGTCCTAAGAAGAAGCAAATCTGTTTTGAGACCCTGAAAATCCAAAAGGAGGCTCTGCTTTTAACAACTAGGAGGTCTTGGCAGTCTTGCAAAGTATAGCTTCAGTTGAAAATAGTAAAGATAAAATTTAGGGAGCATCAAGCTAAGCAAAGAGTGATTGGTAAATAAGAAATGAATAGAAGCTTCATTCTTGAAGCTTCCCCTTAAGGACAGGAACAAGACAGGAACAAGACAAGGATGCTCACTCTCACCACTATTATTTAATATAGTATGGGAAGTACTAGCCAGAGTAATCGGGAAAGAGAAAGAAATAAAAGGCATCCAGACTGGTAAGGATGAAGCCAAAATGTTCCTAGTTGCAGATAACATGGTCATGTATAAAGAAAAATCTAAAAACTCTACCAAAAAACTCTCAGAACTAATTAACAATTTCAGTAATGTTGCAGAATACAAAATCAACACCTGAAAATCAGTAGCTTTTTTATATTCCAATAATGAGCTATTAGAAAAAGAAATCAAAAAAGCAAGCCCATTTACAATAGTCACCAAAAAAATAAAATGAGTAGGAATCAATTTAACCAAGGAGGTGAAAGACCTCTACAATGAGAAGTACAGAACACTGTTGAAAGAAATTAATGAGGACACAACAAGGTGGGAAGACATACCATGCTCTTGGATTGGAAAAATTAATGTTGTGAAAATGTCCATTCTCCCCATAGCAATCTACAGGTTCAAATCCCCTTCAGAATGCCAATGATATTCTTCACAAAAATAGAAATAGCATTCCTACCATTCATACGGATCAACAAAAGACCCCAAATAGCCAATGTAATCCTGAGTTAAATAAATAAATAAATAAAGACAGAGGCATAACACTACTAAACTTCAAATTATATTATGAAGATATTGTTACAAAAACAGCAAGGTACTGGCATAAAAACACACACTCAGATCAATGAAACAGAATCAAAAACCTGGGAATCAACCCACATACAGCCAAGTGATCTCTGAAAAAGGCAACAAGAACATACACTGGGGAAAAGACTGCCTCTTCAGTAAATAATGCTGGGAAAATTGGACATCCATATGCAGAAGAATGAAACTGGACCTATATCTCTCACCATATGCCAAAATCAACTAAAAATCTATTAAAGACTTAAATATAAGACCCCAAATCATAAAATTACTAAAAGAAAACATATGGGAAACACTCTAGGAAGTAGGACTGGGCAGACTTTATGAATAAGACTCCAAAAGCACAAGCAACAAAAGAAAGATTTAAACAAATGAGATTATGCCAAACTAAAAAGCTTCTGCAAAGCAAAGGAAACAATCAACAGTGAAGAAGGACAATCCACCAAATGGGATAAAATATTTGCAAATTATGCAGCTGACAATGGAGTAATATCAAGAATGTATAAGGAAATCAGCTTTGTATCTCATGAATAGTCATAAACAATAAAAAAAAAACCAATCCAACTAAAAAATGAGCAAAGGAGATGAATAGACATTTTTCAAGAGAAGACATACAAATGGCCAACAGATACATGAAAAAATGCTCAGCGTCACTCATCATCATGGAAATGCATATCAAAACCACACTGAGATATCATCTCATCCAAGTTAGACTGGTCATTAAAAGACTGAGAATAACAAATGCTGGTGAGGATGCAGGGAAAGGGGAACTCTCCTGCACTGTTGGTGGGAATATGAATTAGCACAGCCATTATGGAAAATAGTATGGAGGTGTCTCAAACAACTACAGATAGAACTACCATATGATCCAACAATCCACTACTGGGTATATATCCAAAGGAATGGAAATCATCACATTAAAGGGATACCTGCACTCCCATGTTCATTGCAGTTCTATTTACAATAGCCAAAATATGGAACTTATCTAAATGTCTACTGATGGATGACTAGATAAGGAAAATGTGGTATATATACAAAATGGAATACTATTCAGCCACAAAAAAAGAATCAAATTCTGCCATTTCCAGCAACTTGGATGAGCCAGGGAAAGTTATAGTAAGTGAGATAAGCCAGACACAGAAATAGAAATACCACGTGTCCTCACTTATAACTGGGAGCTGGAAAGGGAAGAAAGGAAGGAAGGGGGGGGAGGGAGAGAGAGAGAAGGAAGGAAGGTGTTGGGAAAATAGAATAGTTTGATTAGGGCCCTCACCTTGGGTCCAGTTGGGTGTGGTTCAGCATCCTTTGTAAGCAAATTGTGTGTGTGTGTAGTTAGTGCGCATGCATGCCAGTGTATATTTTTAGTTTTGTTGCTATTCTTGTGTTCTTTAGAGGGAGGGAGGGGGGGAGGAGACAGAGAGAGAGAGAGAGGGAGTTTTTGGTGAAGCATGTGGGTGGGCATTGGCCTTGGGCGTCTGCCTGGTGCAGCCATGCTTTCCAACCTATGTCTCCAAGGATCTTTTGGCCGGTTACCTAGCTCATTAGACCTGTATGAAGGGGTCTGATGAACCAGCCTGGCATGTGAAGGGTTTGTGGCCAAGTCTGTGAACAGGCTTGAGGTGTCTGAGGGCTCCAGACCCAGCCTTAGCATGACAATTGGCCCAGATTGTGAAGGATTACCAGCAGGTAAAAGAGCCTGACACCTGGCGTGGTTGACTAGCTTTACAATTGGCGTCATGAACAAGATTAAGAACTAGACAATTGGTCCTGTGAGGATTCCAGGCCTTAGCAGTAGCCAGACAAATTGGTGTAGTTGGCAGGATTATGCCACATTGATGTAGTCTGTGACAGGCTTTTGAGCAGGTACAGGAGCCAAAAGTCCTTGGAAGAAGGAGGAAATGTGACTATCCTTGAGCATGTAGTGCCTGGTGGCCACTTTTCTGATGACTGAAGCCTGGCTATTGCTCACTATTCTCCAAACTGATTGAGATTTTTGGCAGAAAGCAGAGTTGTTGGAAGCATGAATAAATGTCCTGGAGGACAATGTGCCGTGAATGGCTACTCCTGCCTCTCACAGCAGGGAAGATGACCAACCCAGTGGTGAGTTGGGGAAAACTGTGCATCTCCAGGCATGACCTGTTGTGCACAAGAAATTGAGACAGTAAAGCAGCAGAAACAGGGAGAGCCCCTGATGGCTGCAGGTATGAGACCTAGGGGTCGATGGTGTAACATGCTTTAGAGATGACGTAGTAAACACATGTTGTGTTTGTCTGAAGGCAAAAGTCTTGGAGGGTGCCACTTAAACCCAATGGCCAGGCCAGGTGGCATAAAACCTAAGAAAAGAGTGCCACATGCAGATGGGCAGATGACCCGAGGATGGGTGCCACTGCAGAATTTCAGGTATGTTTTCACCTGGTGAAAAGAGGGAAAAGTTAGTCTCCATTACTATGCACCTGTTTCTGAGGCAGTGGCTGCAGAATGGCCACAGATATGCCCAGGGGCAGGGCAGCCACTCCTTGATGGACTGAGTGAATGCAGCTGTTTGAAATGTGGGCAAAGGCTGCAAGAAACTGCCTGGGATTGAGTGTATAGTTGGCATAAACCGAGCTGCCTGAAGTAATTCAAAAGCCAGAATGTAAAAGTGGAGAGCAGGAGAAAAATGCAAGGGTGAAGCAGATAAACTGTTTGCTAAAGACATTATCTTGGCGGTGAGGCAGCTAGATGCTAAGAACCAGAACAATGGGGAAAGTGGCCTAAAGGCATTTGAGAAGTCTGGATAGGTGCCACACTCATCACAGTCCCTGAGGGCGTTTGAGAAGTTTGGGAGAGTGCCCCTCCCATCCTAGAAAGACTGAGTTTATCCTGGAGGGCAGACCTGACGTGTCCTTGCCCTCAGCAAACTGCTCCCTGCATCCCAGCCACTCTGTCTGGAGCAATCCTGCCTCAGCACCTCCGAAGAAAAAAAGCTGAAAACCTTGGTGGCATTCATGTGTTAAGTTTGCAGACCAGCAGTATGTGAGAGAAGTGGAGTCGTGGCAGCCTCCACCTAGATTTTGGAAGATGTATGGAAAAAGTTGAGGGACTCAGGCAGAGACCTCCTGCAGGTGTGGAGCCACTGCAGAGGTCATCTATGGAGCAATGGGGAGCAGAAAAGTGGGGTCAGATCCCACACAGAGAACCCCCACTGAGAAAATGTCTAGTGGAGCCAGGATGGTGGGACTGCCACCAGGAGCCCAAAACCGTGGGGCTGCTGGCAGTGTGTAGTGCCAGGCTGGAAAAGCTGAAGGCACCAGGGAAGCTCAATGGGCTGCACTTGGCAGAGCTGTAGGAGCGAGGTTGCCCAATGATTTAGGGGTCCAGGTGTCCCAATGTGCTTAATGTTTGCCCTGTTTGGATTATGGATTTGTTTGGGGACTGTTTTTCATTACTATTCCTCCCTTCTGGAATGGGAATGGGTACCCAATGTCTGTCCCACTGTATCTTGGAAGTAGATAAACTTGTTTTTGACTCTTTACAGGTTCACGGCTGGAAGGACTTTTTCTTTTGGTCTCAGAGGAGACTTTGGACTTTTAAGTTGGTGCTGGAACAAGCTAAAGACTTTTGAGACTGCGATGGAATGTGTAATATGTGAATGTAAGGGTCATTTATCCTCACTGAGGGAACATTGTGGAAGGTTCTGAATGTGTAGATTGCATGGGGAGGACCCTGAAGGGGCGGATTGTTGGGAAAATAGAATAGTTTGCTCAGGGCCCTTGCCTCAGGTCCAGTTGGGTGTGGTTCAGCATCCTTTGTAAGCAAATTGTGTGTGTGTGTGTGTGTGTGTGTGTGTGTGTGTGTGTGTGTGTGTGGAGTTAGTGCACATGAGCACCAGTGTATCTTTTTAGTTTTGCTGCTATTCTTGTGTTCTTTAGAGAGAGAGAGAGAGAGGGAGAGAGAGGGCTTTGGTGAAGCAGGTGGGCACGGATGGGTGCCAGCCTTGGGTGCCCACCAGGCACAGCCATGCTTTCCATCCTATGTCTCCAAGGATCTTTTGGCCAGTTACCTAGATCATTAGACAAGCATGAAGGGGTCTGGTGACCCAGCCTGGCATGTGAAGGGTTTGTGGCCCAGTCTGTGAATGAGCTTGAGGGGTCTGTGGGCTCCAGACCCAGCCTTAGCTAGACAATTGGCCCAGTCAGTGCAGGATTACCAGCAGGTAAAAGAGCCTGACACCTGGCATGGTCACCTAGCTTTACAATTGGCGTCATGAACACAATTAATATCTAGACAATTGGTGCTGTGAGGATTCCAGGCCTTAGCCTAGCCAGACAGAAGGAAAGAAAGAAGGAAAGAAGGAAGGAAGGAGGAAGGAAAGGGAAGGGAAAGAAAGAAGGAATGAAGGAAGGAAAGAAGCCACAATAATACATTGAACTTTCAGAAGGAGAGAACAAACCTAAGGATACTAGGGATGGGGGAAAGGAGGGGGGCTGGGGAATGATAAGTTGAGTAAAAGGCATAAAGAAAAATTATGATTTGGATAGAGGCCCGGAGAGCTGCCAGGCCCATGCACACTGAGGCATCTACAATGGAGTAGGTAGGTGCCGCCACAGGACCTCCAGTCCTGGCCAGTCCCCACAGCCCAGAGAGATCTGAGCCTCCTACCCACAGGCACCAAGGCAGCCATGCCAAATTGGCAGTCCCAGCAGGATCCTAGCCAGACATTAGGGTCGAAGGAGTGGATGGCGAAATGCCCTGCCACAATGACTAAACACCAAAGGAAAGAAAACAGAAATATGAAAAATTAAGAAAATACACCACCAAAGGGTAATAATAACTCAAGCTGTACATACTATAGAACAGGAAGTCCTTGAAATGACTGACAAGGAATTTTGAGTGATAATTCTAAGGAAACAAAATGAGATATAAGAAAATTCAGTTAGGCAACACAATGAAATGAGAAAAAGTATAAAGAACTTGAAAGAAGAAATATACAAAGAAATCAATACCCTGAAAAACAATGTAGCAGAACTTGTGGAGCTGAAGAATTCATTCAATGAAATAAAAAACACAACAGAGAGCTTAGCCAGATTGCTAGAACAAGCAGAAGAGGGGACTGGCCCGGTGGCGCACTGCTACAGTGTGCCGCTTGGGAGTGTGGCGGTGCTCCCGCCGAGGGTTCGGATCCCACATACAGACCGGTTCCCGCTCACTGGCTGAGCGAGGTGCGGGTGCAACACTGAGGGTTGTGATAACGTTGCTGGTCCCGGTCCAGTACAGGCGTGACACTGAGGGTTGCGATCCGTTGCCGGACACGAAAAAAGACTAAAAAGGAAAAAAAAAAAAAAAAAAAAGAACAAGGAGAAGAGAGAATTCCTGACCTTGAAGATGGGCTGTTTAAAATAATTCAGGTGTCTCTTGCTTCCTCTCGCCATGTGATCCGCTTGTACCTGCCGGCTGCCTGCCACTTTCCACCCTGAGTAGAAGCAGTCTGAGGCCCAGGCTAGATGCAGCTGTCCCAGAATCATTCCAAGATGGTGATGGGTCTGGAGCGGCCGTGCCAGGAGACAGCGCGATACTGAGAAGTGTGCGCTGTGATACCAGAATACTAATTGCATTTCCAAGAGCAACAAAAAACG
>NW_007737750.1:49598-50161 GCF_000696425.1 Galeopterus variegatus | reverse complement strand
TCCTCAAACAACTGCAGATGGAACTGCCAATCAATCCAGCAATCCCACTGCTGGGTAGATGCCCAAAGGAGTGGAAATCATCATGTCAAAGGGACACCTGTACTCCATGTTTACTGCAGCTCTATTTACAATAGTCAAGAGTTGGAACGAACCCAAATGTCCATTGTCAGATGACTGGATAAGGAAAATGTGGTATGTTTATACAGTAGAATACTACTCTGCCATTAAAAAAAAGAATGAAATACTGCCATTTGCTGCAACATGGATGAACTTAGATAAGAATAAGTGNAAAAAAAAAAATACGGAAAGAAAGAAAGATACAAAAATCCCAACAATACATTGAACTTTCAAAAGAAGAGAACAGAACTGAGGTTACCAGTGTTAGGAAAGAGGGAGTGGGAGGGGGAAAGGGAGGAATTAGTAAGGGGACGCAAAATTCAATTACATTGTAGAATGAAGAACTTACTAATTATCCTGATTTGAGCATCACATATTGCACACTGGTAATAATATTCAGTGCTGTACCCCACAGATATGTACAATTAACTATGTTTTGATAAAAA
>NW_007737750.1:47100-47621 GCF_000696425.1 Galeopterus variegatus | reverse complement strand
CATAGAATACCAGGGAATTGACTCTTCCCGTTTGATTTCTTCATAGCTTTGACATCAGTACATTTCACACCACCAATGGAAAAGAAAGAACAATTCATACACTTCCTGTTATCCACAATTTCCTCTGCAGAGTCAAAGTCTCTTTCATCGTTGTATTCCACAGCTTATGTTCACATGCGTTGCAGTTTCTGCGATTGATCTCCTTCCTTCTCATTTCACTAACCTGGAAATGCACCCACAACACTTTCTTAAGTGATATTCCTGACTTGAAGCTTGTCTTGTTCTTCAACAAATATATTTGAACTTCCACTATGTCCCTCAAAGTTCGTTCTCTAGAATGTCCAGAGTGATCATGACCTTCCTATCTAAGATCAAGAGCGTCAGCAGCAGTATCTTGAGCAGCAGGAGAGGGGGAGGTTTGGAGATGCAGAGTCGTAAGCTCCCCCAATAATTTATTTGTTCATTAAAGTTTGAGAAGCACTGCTCTGTGACATCCCCTTGCATAAATCCTCCAGTGATTC
>NW_007737750.1:44678-45458 GCF_000696425.1 Galeopterus variegatus | reverse complement strand
TTATAGAACCTGCTAGTTGCCTTGGATATCCATTCTTTCTTTAATCTTTACCAGCAGAATCTCCATCTTGTTTGGGCAAGCGATGTGCTGACTTACAAGAATGTGTTTCCTGGCCTAGAGCTCATCCTAGTGACACAGTTCTGACCAGGGAGTTTGCTTTTCACAGAAGCAGACCACCTCCATTTTTCTCACATTTTCTTCCTACTGTCAGTGCAGACCAAAGACTGCCCCCATGTAGTACCCTAAGACAGCTATGAAGATGTGAATCTCATATCTAAGACAGTTGAGCAGAAAGAAAGATTCTGAAACACTGGTGACGTTGTAGAGTTCCTTGATCAGTCCTAGACTGCCAACATATAGGCTTTGTGGGAGGCAAAGAGGAAAAAACATATTTCTATTAAACTATTGTACTTGGGATTCTGATACATGCAATCAAATATAAGCCAAAAAGGAGGATTAATTAATGGCCTCTCCAAAGTATTATTTCAAGTACGTAAGCTACTTTATAGAAAATGTCAGTGTTATGTTAAGATAACATTTGCATTATCATATATACATTATCAAATATATATTTTCACACACATACAGCACCTTAAATATTTTAAAATTGATGAAAAGTGTTGGTTTGTTGAATTTTTCTGAATTTATACATAACAGAATTAAAATTTGGATATACTTATACCTGAAGTTGAGCACTTAGGCACAAAATAAAAGCCCTCTTCTCTGAGAATGTTTTATTTGCTAGGATAAGCCAACAGGATAGCCCTGCAATTATATTTA
>NW_007737750.1:43121-43577 GCF_000696425.1 Galeopterus variegatus | reverse complement strand
TCTTTAATCTTCATCTTCTAGAATATTCATATTAAAATAAGAAAAAAGGCAGAAAACTGGTAAACACAGATCTGATGCAAACTCTTAATTTATACATATAATATCAAAAACTTACTTTGCTGATTCTGCTCTCATTTATCTAAATTTAGAAAGCAGTAATGAAAGCTGCAATTTTCCTTTGAAAATTACAAATCTGCAGCAATAATTGTATCTGCACCTACTCTCTGCCTATTTTTGCAGCGTTCAAAAATATTCATATGGCTAGAGAGCAGGTGTTCGCTATGGCATGTGCTTCATGACTGCCTTCCTGTGCAAAACAAGAACTCAGCAGCATATTAAATCTATACCCAGGTGCACATGGTGAAGGGCTTCTCCAGATGCCCAGCCTGTGAATCCTTAGCCCTGCCAGGACAGGCTCTAACTCTGTGATTTCGATAGGCTGAAAAAGCCATGGTT
>NW_007737750.1:40300-41696 GCF_000696425.1 Galeopterus variegatus | reverse complement strand
TCATCTTAATCTATTCCTCATGTTTCTTTAGGGTGGCAAACAGAAGCAGACAGGAATGCAAGTGCTCTTGTTTGTGGACACAAAGAGACATAAAGAGTCCCTCTCCTAGGAATGAAGAAAGCCTTTCCCAACATATTCAGGAAAGTTCCAGATGACCAGACTGGGTCATAGATCTTTCCCTAACAAAACATAAATAAGGCAAATGAGGCATTTGATTGGCTTTGGTTTGGGTTTGGGGTTTTGGTTTTTCCCAGTGACATCCACCTCTGGAGATTACGACTGATTCCCAGAAGTACATGCTACCAAGGTGCAGTGGCAGGGTGGATCAGCAGATACAGAAGCAAAAACATAATTAGGGGGGAAAAGTAATGTAAAAATAGTAGACAAAATAAAGGAGATGTAAAGTGAAAAAGATTTCTTTAGCAAAAGTATTTAATTAAGGAAATCAAATGACCTAGGTATGAAAGGAAAACTCTCGCAAATAGCAGAGGACTGGGCCAAAGCAAAATTGTGTTTTATAATTACCCTGGCCAAAACAGATTCTTTAAAAATGAAAAGAAATGTTCAAAAAATCAACAAAAATATTTATCTTAATATAAAGCCCTGCAAAAAAACAAATTTTACAGAATGACCTATGAAGCAGCAGTTATGCTACTCATGTAGGGGAGATAAGATCATATTAATTCACCATAAACAGCCTTACCTGCCTATTTAGAGTCTTCCATTTGCAAATAATGGAGTTGAGATCCAGTAATGAAGAGACAATATCTCAAGGCAATCCACGTTCCAGCCAGAATCAGAATGCCAGGAAGGGATCCTAGTGCTTCATGATCCAGCTGAAAAACATGGGGTTGGAGACGTGGCATTGGCCAAACAGAGGTAATTCCACCTATTTTGGCATATGGCACCCTGAGCTTGCAGATGCTTTTTTGTTCAGTCCATTTCCATTCATGCCAATCCAGTTAAATATTTGGTGGATTCATTTTCCTATCTTTTGTTTTTTGTGTCTTTATTTAATCTCTGCTCTCTGCTCTCTCATATATCCATACAGCATATAATATATTATTATTTCAACTCATTATGTTTTGATGATACAATGTAATTTTTAGAGATGTATCTTAAGGAAACAGGGTTTTTAAACATCAGGACTTTAACATTCATTTGTTCCAGAAAACACACCCCATACTTTCTTCCCCCAAAGCATTCGCTTGTTTATAACCTAGCTATATTTAAGCAACACTTTCTTGTGCTCTTACCACTATCAAATAGATAGGTGTTATAAATTTTATAGTAGTGCTCCTAAACCTGACATTGCAATATGTGAGGCACCCTCATAGTTCTCTACTTGATATATTATTTTTATGGTGAGAATTAAAGCTTTTATGAGGCTGTAATT
>NW_007737750.1:38275-39931 GCF_000696425.1 Galeopterus variegatus | reverse complement strand
TGGCATATGGCACCCTGAGCTTGCAGATGCTTTTTTGTTCAGTCCATTTCCATTCATGCCAATCCAGTTAAATATTTGGTGGATTCATTTTCCTATCTTTTGTTTTTTGTGTCTTTATTTAATCTCTGCTCTCTGCTCTCTCATATATCCATACAGCATATAATATATTATTATTTCAACTCATTATGTTTTGATGATACAATGTAATTTTTAGAGATGTATCTTAAGGAAACAGGGTTTTTAAACATCAGGACTTTAACATTCATTTGTTCCAGAAAACACACCCCATACTTTCTTCCCCCAAAGCATTCGCTTGTTTATAACCTAGCTATATTTAAGCAACACTTTCTTGTGCTCTTACCACTATCAAATAGATAGGTGTTATAAATTTTATAGTAGTGCTCCTAAACCTGACTTTGCAATATGTGAGGCACCCTCATAGTTCTCTACTTGATATATTATTTTTATGGTGAGAATTAAAGCTTTTATGAGGCTGTAATTTTTGACATTACCATTGCTTCCTGGGAACTCAATGTTATCCTATTCTACAAAGAGCTAAACAGGAAAAAGAACACATTTCCAAGGTCAAGTGAATGTTCTGAATATGGAGTGAGAAGCTCCAAGCAAAAAACTTCAATGCATTTGGTTGAAAATGTGCATATTACATTGAAAAAAGTATATGAGTAATTTTTGATAATACAAGTTAATTTTATTTGCAAAAGTTTTAGAAATTAAAATGCTAATGCTTGAAATCTCATGACATATTTGATTACTGTAAATAAAAATAAATTATTTTAAAAGCATATAAATTATATAAAACCTATGCAGGAAAATGATTTAAGAAGACCATTAAATTCTTAAAATAAAAAGTGGCATTATTTCATACAAGAAATACGTAGTGTGCCTCGAGTATGCACTTAGGGAAATTTAAAGAGGTATACATAGTATGCCTCTCCTGTAGGAACTTCGAATACAGTAATACAAAATATTCAATAAAAGGAAACTGTGCTCAGTGGAATGATAGGTACTAAGAGTCACAGGCGTCAGAGGATGGATGGAATGTTCTGACTGTTAATGGAGGAACCAGAGTGAAACAAGATGGGGAAATACCCTACAGGGCTTTCAGAAATATTTGAGGTAGCACTTTGAACAACACTACATTCTTAAGTGGACAGGTGAGAGAAATAATCATCATAAATTGTGAGTTAAAGAAAATGTGACCCTATTGTAAAAAAATAGCCCAATGACCCCTGAACATAGTTGTTATATATCTGTTCTCACGTGTGTGTATTATATCTTAATAAGATTGTAAAATACTAAAAGGCAGGAATATCATGTGTTGTTTCTTTTTTCATTACTTTCCTTTACCTGAATCGTTTTACAGTTAGCATTGTGAAATATGGTCCTACACTATACACTTCTTGTCACAGATGAAGGAAATAATTATCAATATATTTATATTTTTCTCAGTGATACTTTTAAATTCTTCACTCTTCCTTTTTTTGTCTTGATATTTCCTGTTATTTTCCAGGAACCGCATACTAAACAGACATGTCTATCTTTTTGGATGACTAAGTTCATTCATTCATGCATTCATTTATTCATACCACAAAAAATTGTTGAGCTTTTCTTTTTTTTTTTTTTTTTTTTTTTTTT
>NW_007737750.1:36244-37196 GCF_000696425.1 Galeopterus variegatus | reverse complement strand
TTTAGCTTTTTTGACTCTGCTTATGTCCACTTTCTATTTATGTGTTCCTTCCTATTCTTACATACCTGATCACAAACAAGGACCTTTTATGACTGATTTATTATACTTCAATTTGGGCTTTGGTCATAGGTAACTTTCCTTTTGACAAAAAGCATTGAGAGACTCGTCCAGTGGTCTAAATATATTGTAAAGAAACCAAAACCAGAATCACAGATTTCTGTGATTTATTTCTGCCATTTATTCTAAAGTAAATAATAAATTAACCTTCCTTCAGTTGATCATAAACTTGACACTTCGCATTAAGTCAGTGTTACCTGTGTAAGTTTCAATGTAGTACGAAATGATTCCCAAGAGCTGACCACTATATAGGGATTTATGAACTTCACCTAGGAATCATATCCTCTTTTGTAAATTTCAATTATGTGCATTGTTGATTGTCTTTAGACTATAGGCTTTTTGTTTGTTTATTTAACATAAGATAATTGCTGCACCCTCTAGATCAGAGTCACTCACAACCCAGATGCCTCTCTGAATTTGGCTCAGGACACTATCACTCAACCCCCCAAAACGTGGCTGGGTTAATTGGCTATGGCTTTCTATTACCTGTGCCAGTGCTCCTCTTTGCTGGCACAGTTATTGAAAATATTTTTTGAAGTGTGATTTAAAACATAGGTAATATACAGTAGTTAGATAAAAAGTATTTCCAATTAAACCTATTATTTGTTTATAACATTCCCCCATTCTGCTTTGAGAAACAGGTGCCTTATATTTTCCTTGGTTTGTTTTTATTGCTCTATTTTCTTCAAATGCTTAAAAAAACTGGACTCTTCCTTCAACGTAGTATAGAATTGAAGTCTATTCAATGCACCTTTTGGTTCCTTATCAATATCATTTTGTGTAGAAACTGTAAAATATTTGCATGTAAGTTATTCCTTGTCAACATAAAGCATGG
>NW_007737750.1:31212-35665 GCF_000696425.1 Galeopterus variegatus | reverse complement strand
TTTTAAACTGATGCATTAATTTAAAAAACATCACCTAACTTATCCTGCATCTCTGACAAAGGCAGGAATAATGTGAGATGCAGTGATGAATAACAGAGAAATTCATACCTCAAGAATCTTAGAATCTGGTGGATAAAACAAGAAAATGATAAAATAAAATACTGAAATATTATAATTCACTGTGGTGCCATAAAAGATTTGTACATAATGATATAGAACCTTAGAGATGAATAATAATCATGAGATGATAAACTTCAACCTGAAACATAAAAAAATGGAGTTTCCAAGATAGGTGATGCTTGCAATATCTTGTCCTTGAAGGATAGATATGAATTGATTAGGCTATAATAATAAAAATTGTTCAAAGGAGTACAAATAACAAAGAGGAAATAAGCCAAAATGAATACTTGAGGACAGCAACATTTAAAAAAGGAAATTCTGATAGAATTAAATTAAAAAAAATAAGGAATATGGTGTTATCCAAGTAAAGGGAGAAGAATTTCAAAAAGGGAACATGGTTTACAGGGTCAGATCATACAGAGAATTCAAATAAAATAATACTGAAAAGCGCCAAATGATTAATTTGAATGTCATTAGTGACATATTAAGAGATCTTTCAGTAGAATGGTTGTTCTATAGTCAAAATTTGGTGGGTTGTCTGGGAATTGAGTTTATGAAATCATAAATGAGCAGTATCACTTGACATGAAAAAGAATGAAAACATCCCAAAATAATTCAGATCTGTCTTTCTCCCAGTTTCTGCTCAGTGTTACAGTTTTCAATTTGAAAGCTGATAAAGGAGGTATTGCTAATCGTACTCATTCAGAGAAGACATTGGACTGAACATATCTTTCTCTACATTGGTAACAGGTACTTACAAAAGAAGTCTCTATGGAAACTAGTGTAGTATAGGAAAAGACAAAGAAGGCCACAAGAAGGCTCACTCAGTTTGCATTTCAAACTCTTTGAAAATTAATTCCAATTAAGTTTATTTCATGCAAGGCTATTTTTTATAGCAAAAATTATTTCCTTTGGTAGATATTTTTAGCCTACCCTCGACTTCTGGGTACTTTTCATGTTCCAATTTGTGTAAGTTTATTCACATACTTATATTAGGTATGTGATATAAACTTGTAAACTAAACTCTTACTTTTAACTGTAGTTGTCTGCTTAAAATCTACCTTAGTATCTGTCCTCAGTCAAGAGAGAGGAGACAACTTCATCTCTTGGTATAATTCCTCTAAAACAAGGTCTTTAAATTCCAGAAGCTTATCCATAGAAAGAAGAACCTTATTAATTTCTTTCTGCTGAAGTAAAATATTCCACTCTCTTCTCTAGCTCTATATGGATAGTCCTTAGTCAATATATGTATCTCAAGGAGAGGTCTCCAAAATCAAGAGTTTATATCTTGCAAGAAAACAAAAACAAAAACAATAAAACAAAACAACCCCATTGTGGCCATATGCACATAATTAATTCCTACTATTAGAAGAATTATTTGAAAACCCTAGGATGTTAGGCTATTTCCATTTGTGTTGTAGTTTAAAAAATACGTGGCATATTTAATAGAAGAACTAACAATCACTTTTTAAAGTTTTGTTTATGACATGTGTGGAGGTCTGCTGTGGCTACTGTCTGGAATCCTGCTCACAGCTCCAATTGTCTAGCTCTTAATCCTGAACATGACACCAACTGTCTAGCTACAGGACCAGGCTAGTTGTTGGGCTCTTTACCTGCCGGTAATCCTGTACCAACGGGGCCGATTGTCGCACTAGGGCTGGGTCTGGAGCCCACAGACCCCTCAAGGCCATTCACAAACCCTTCATACGCCAGGCTGACTCACCAGACCCCTTCATGCAGGTCTATGAGCTAGGTAACCAGCCAAAAGTTCCTTGGAGCCACAGGTTGGAAAGCATGGCTGCGCCAGGCAGATACTCCAGGCCGACGCCTGCGCACCTGCCTCACTAAAACATTCTCTCTCTCTCTGCACCCCCTTCCTTCCCTCCCTCTCCTCTTTCTCTCTAAAGAACACATGAATAGTGACAAAACTAAGAAGATACATTGGCGTGCGTGCACACTAACTCCACACACAATTTGCTTACAAAGAATGCTGAACCACACCCAACTGGATGGGAAGCGCCGAGGGCCCTGACCAAGCTATTCTATTTTCTCAACAACGTGGTACATAGATATCACAATTATTAAAAACCTTCTGGTGGATAAGTAAGTTATAAGTAAAATTTGCTCATTACCTCAATTATTATCTGCTGATGTTGACTTATTTTAAATTCTTCTCTATGGCCATAAGCTTTTCCACTACACAGACAGGATGCTTAGCACCTGTGTGTACCAAGTATCTAGTTCAGTACTTCGCATATGATAGGCATTTAACAAATGTTTGAATGAATTAATATATAAACTAAGGATGTATTGCTGATAATTTTTTGGACCAATAATGTGTTTTAGAGGCCTGAAGAATGGAAAATTCTCCCCACTAATCTGCTTCAATTGTGAGTCAAGATATTCATTTTTAAAATATGTTAAACATTTAATCTTACTGTGTTTATTCCATGATACATACAACTGTTTTTCATTGAAGGTTAAATTTTTAACCATGTTTGGAGAAGGTAATCACACTGGTTTGCAAAGGTTTGATTTTTATTTTCAGTTGGGTCTGCATATTTCTTTGAGTCTCCAGTACAAAAAGTTTCTCTCATACCCAAACTCAAATTGAAATTGTATAACCTGTTAATGCTTCATTTATTTTATGGGTTCAATGTCTGTACCATTGCTTGAATGTCGGCTTGCCCTTAGATTTTTTTTTTTTCTTCCCCTGTGTGAGTATTGTCTCTCTTGCTTCTCACTAAGGATTGCATCTGCTTAAATTCCTTTCTGTTAAGCAAACATCACTTCTGTTATGAACTGTAGCCTAAAGCCAGAGTCTGATTCTGGGAGCAAGTAGTTAGCTTTTTATGCTTCAATCAGCTCAAAGGTGTGTGGCCTTGAGCTTGCAAATGAGAGTGCAGAGTGGAAAGAAAAGGCTCTTGCCCTGTGATCACTCTCTGGCTCTTTTGAAGAACTAGGCAGAGCTGCAGTTTCTTTGAAATAATGTAGTTCCTCTTTAGTGCTCAGGTTCTTAAGGGAGGGGGAAAAAAAACATGTCAAGGATAGATGAAGCAGGGCATTTTGCAACTTTTCATGCTTTGAAAGCTATGTTAGTATCCTTAAAAACCAGGATGAATTTCTAATCTTATTCTAAGTTGTCAATTACTGTCATCTTCCTAGGACACCTTCCCTGCTTGTGATTAGGTGGAAGCCAGAACATTCTAGAGAAACCCAAGTCCTCTTAAGGACTAAAAGACAAAACGAAACTAAAACAAAACGAATGACTGCATCCCATTCAGAGTTTTAAGCTTTATAGCAGATTTATGAAAATGAAACACTAAAAACAAACAAAAAGACCAAAAACACAAGGCAAATATACTTCTAATATTTTCTATGCAGACACAAGACAGATCTAGTTTTGAGGTAATACCGTATTTGACTATATGCCAGGATAAAGTCCATGCTGAACAATAGCAAACATGAGGTACCTGGTGTGCTTGCCCTCGTTCCATTAGACTTGAATGATTCCACACAGAGGCTGCAGAGCTGTGCCTCAGGCTGGAATCTCTATCTGCATCACACTATCTCTTTCCTGTTCTCATCCCCCAAATATTTACTCTTTTACATGATTTTGCCTTGTCTGTTTGTACCAAATGCCTTCATGTACATACAGGTGCTTAATCAATGCTTCAGCATGAGAATGATTTATGGTGTTATGGTCACTTTTTTTTTTCAGGCCTTAATGACCACTAGCAGGTAAAACTAAATCAATAAGTACTTAGCGTCTGTGGAAACAGATGGTATTTGTCTGCTAATCAGTGTGGTATTGAGGTGTTTTATATTTCAGTAAACTGAGTGATAACAAAGGTTACTGCTACTTTGGGTTGATTTATGTTATGTCAAAAATGCTAATTCTAGAATGTCTCTCTGACATCCTGAAGGCCGTTGCCCATAAAATAAGAAATGTTGCCCATAAAATATGAAAAGTTTAAATAGTGTATTTTCTTCTTACTTCCTCTGTAGGAATTCATTTTAGATTTGCTCTGCAATTGCTCTGGATCACAAGCTGACCAGTAGTGATGATAGCTCTTTTTACAGTGTCAGCTGTCTCTGTTAACATCCCGTTATAGCAAAGCAGTCAAGGGTGCAACTAGGTAGGACATCAATCCTACAGAAACTGGCAGTGTTAAAGGTGAGAGCCGCACTTCAGTTAAATTGGTTTTCATACAACTGATGTTTATATACATAAAATTGTGATAGCAATTGCTTCTTCTTTCCATGGTATAGTATAGAAAGCATTTTTCCAAGTGATTAAGATTTCATCAAAATGTGTAAAATATTTTGTGCT
>NW_007737750.1:28513-29908 GCF_000696425.1 Galeopterus variegatus | reverse complement strand
GCTGTAGGGAAGGCTGACATAATCGGGAGGGGTTTGGTGCTGGAGTGGAACGTAAGGTTGGTGGATGCAATCAGGTGGAAGTTTGCACCCATGCGGAAGTAGAAGAGTTTCTATTTCTCAGAAACCACGAGGTTTCTGGTAAGGAAAAGGCTGGTGGCTATTTTGTGCTTATTATGTGTAAAATGGTGCTGGTCATGTCCAAGATCCATCATTCCCACCTTTTAAATATAGGGACAAGGGAAAAGGGGTGGAGGTCTCATTCTTTTGAAGCTACTTCCTGCTGGTGTTGGGCAAAGATATGAAAAAAATAAAAAATTTATGTTGGCGGGTAAAACAGTTAGGTGGCAGGGTATTGGTTTCATGTGGGGAGGCTGTATTCTTCCAGGGAAGGGTTGCTGATTCTGATGGGCTGATTTCCTTCTCTCATGAAGAATTCAGTGACCTTTTGATTGGTGAAAGCCTGCATACGTTCCTGTAAGAAACTAGAGAAACACCGAAAGAGGCAGGGACCAAGAAGAAGGGTCCCATCATGATCAGGTGTCCCACATGCTCTGTCCTGAAGCTAGGTGAGTGGTTTGGGTGAAGCAGAAATATTTTTATGGGTGGAGGCACTGAACTCCAGCAGAATCCCCTTTGGAAAGAGCTATCCAATAGTTTTTACCCCTGTAATAAAATGATGCAGCAGTTGTTTGGTCATAGCATGTTGTGGGAACATACATCACGGATGTGAATATGTCCTGTAGGGTTCCCTGAAGATTATGGGAGGCTGACCCAGGAGGTTGGAAAGTGTCCTTCCAACCACCAAGACCTTGGTTATACATTGTGAACAGGATGTGGCATATGTCTCTGTTAGGAAAAGAAGCAAGAGGAAGAGAAAAGGAAAGCTTTCGGGGGCTGAGAGGTTGAGAGGGTGCATAGTAGGAAAAAGGAGTAGAGGGTAACCTCGTCAGTGGTGTAACCGCAGAGGGCGCCCTGCCAGGCTAATCAGTTACCCACTCAAGGATGTCTTCAACACTGGAGGTGGTGGTTCAGGACCAGTCTTGGAGCAGATCCTTTGTGAAGGACGTGGAGCGGGTCTGCAAGAGTGAGAGGATAATCACCAGGGGAAAGATCATCCTTCTTCTGGGATTGCAGGAAGAGTGGAGGTCCTGGAGATTTTTAATTTTGTGGGTCCTAAAATGGACAAAGTGTAAGGAAATGTTGGGTTGGGGGTTGAGCAGAGGGAACCCTCTGGCTTGGTGTTAACAGATTCTTTGGGTGAAGTCTCAGGTGCTAGTTTTACCAAGGAGATAGGTGATACCAAGGGGCCTTTCCTAGTACTTTTACTGCCATGAGGGTGGTGAGAAGTTCTGTATAAGGCCCTTCCCAGCATGGTGAGAGGGGCTTTGGGATTCA